>NC_141694.1:756932646-756991832 GCF_964263255.1 Lissotriton vulgaris | reverse complement strand
GTACTTTTGATTCTCTTTTGTGTGTGTTCCGTTCAGACTTTGCTTATTTTCTTCGTGTCCCCTTAGATTCTTTTTATTTGTTTCCCTGACTCTCCACCATTTTTTTCACTTGATCCGCTCTTTTGATCTGGTTGCTTCTATCCTTTTCCTTGGAATGTTCGTTTGAGTTTATAAATTCCTTACTATCCTCTTGACCATCTTTTGACACTTTCGTAGTCTCATTTCTACTTCACCTATTTTTTCCTCTCATCGGTGGCTTGGCGCATACTATGCGTCCGCGAGTCCTGTTTCTATCTTTTTCACTTTCCTTTTCTCGGGAGCCGGCGCGCACAATTGGCGTCTTCCGGGTTGCGGCTCGGACCTACCGTTGTGATTCCCTCTGCTCACCGCTCGTTCTTGGTGATGGGTAAGTTTCTACAAATCATGTTTTCCTCAGCTTAGGTGGCGGTTTCTCTGTTTTTCCGATGACACACTATACTCTCATTTTACACCGGGTGCATTTATAACCTGTCCACATATCTTTATTATGGTGTCCATATCACATAACCAGAAATCTCTTTGGTCATATCTCTTTCATTTCGCGTTCCTTTATTTTCGTAATTTTTCTGGTTTTTTCTACGAGCACCAAACTTTGACTCACCTGATATTTTCCTTTACATCTACCATGATTACACTGGGTTTCCCTTTTGGCGCTTTCTTATTTTTCCTCCAGTTCGTTTTCTATATATTCTTGTGCCCTCGCGTTCCTGTACAGCAGAACCTACAGTGTGTTTCATCTTTTTTCCTTTAGAAATATATCCCCCTGAAGAAGTGCTGGTTTAGCACGAAATGCATTGGGGTTTCCATTTCACCTTACGTTGAATACGTGCCATGAATTGCTATGGATTTATTCTTACTAGAAGTTTGATCAACATATGAGGAAATATGTGTCAATGAATATCGTTTTTGGATTTACTTGAACTACGTTGATGAATAAAACATTCATGAAGTTTTGAAGATTACGCTATTTACTTCAAGTTCATCTAGAGCCGGGGTCTCCAACCGGTCGATCGCGAGCTACTGGTAGCTCGCGGAGACCCCGGAAGTAGCTCGTCTAGCCCTTCGCTCTGATTGGGCATAATGTGTGGATGGGGCGGGCGAAGAGGATGACGCGATGACGCTCCTCTCCTGGAGCTTCTGACGTCTCTCGTGAGAGTCTGCCGTCATTGCCTATTGAAAACGCGCTGGCATCGCACTGACTGCCATTGTGCGACGGGTGCCAGCGCGAGCAGTAGGAGACGTGACTTCCGCCGCCAGAATCAGCCACTGCAGGTAAGCTCGTTTTTTGGTGCCTCTCCCCCCCCCCTGATTGTGCCGTTTTTCGTGCATTTTTTGGTAAAATATGCAGATGCCTCATATCTGGTGCCCCTCTGGGCTCCAGTAGCCAGGTCCCCTCCCGCTGACCCCCGCTCGGGCTGCTCTGCTGTCCCGCTCCCTCCCTTTCCAGTAGCCATGGCCCCCTCCTTTGGCCTCCTCCTTGCCTCCGCTCCTCTTTCCCTCCCGGGCTGCTGTTCCCTCGCCCTCCTCCCTGCGACGGAGCTAGTGTAACACGCTGCACTTTATTACTTGTCGGACACACAGATCTCAAATAAACCTTATAGTGAAATTTTTCTCAGCAGGCGCGCAACACCTCAGCCCCCACGAAATTTGGCTCTTGTTGGCCGCCTGATTCACAGAGCCGCCTGTAAAGTATGGCCCTGTTGACGTAGAAAGATATGAAGTAGATTTAAAAGTCACCATAATTGACAGGGAGTTTCTGATCTAAATAATTGCACACATTTTTATGTGCACAAACATTTAAGGAACATTGCGCAAGTGTGCCTCGTGCTAAGAGCAGAAACTGCAGTGAGCATCACAGTGTGTTACCAAAACAGCGAGTGCACAAAACATCTGCTTCCACATATCTGGGCGGTGAACTCATCACGCTGAAGCGACTGTGAATGTATAGTGCAGGAATCTCGTGTGCTGACTCTGGAAACACCTGCCTGACATGCCCTGCCAATAAAAATGTCTTGTAGTGCATTGTACTGGATCTTGTTAGCGCTTGCAAGTTGTGTGGCGTGGAAGAAACGAGGGTGAAAAGGGGACCTGCTGTTCTTTCACGCACCTGTGGGGTTGGAAGGTGATACTCCACCCCATGCACAAAGAAAGGAGTGGGGGCATTACCTTCGAACACTTGAAGGACTTCGATGCGTTGCCTTCTCTTGCACACTGTGAAGGGTGGGAGTTTGCCAACATTTCTGCGCCGTGAAAAGTAGTGGAGGTTTACACGCTCCTAAAACACGAGGAGGGGTGTTCAAGCTTCTGAGCACTATGCTGCTCAGAAGGATCAGTCAACTTGGGGGTGGGCGTCCATTCTTGCACGCCAGAGTCGAAGCTCTGACGGCACGTGTGCTCTGAGGGGAGTGGGGCTTTCCGACTCCTTCACACACCACATGAGATATCTGTGTGCTTGTACATACCGGGGACATGCACACTGAACAGGGCGATCTCTCTACTTTTGCACGCCGTGGAGGGTTGGGAAGAAAGTTCCAGGACAGGTTGTGGGGGAGGGGGGCGTGGGGTCTGCCTGCTCATGCATACTGCACAGGGGAGATCTGCAGGCGCTTGCACGCGGTTCACTGACAGCACATCTGTGACTTAGAACAGGGACAGCCGGCCCCTCCCGCCGGAATGACTTAGGCCGGAGGACTTTTTGGCAAAGGGAGAGTGGAAAATGTGCCTGTTGTGAGAAACATAGAGCATGCAGTCCATGCACGAGCACAAAATACGGTGCCTGTGCAGGCGCCTAGTCTGTCTATAGAAGAATACGGTGCGCGGTGCAGGAGTACAGAGCATAGCATCTGCCCCTGATCAGCACAGTACGGTACTCAGGAATTACTTTCACTACAGCGGACACCGCGCCAGGGGCAGGCAATCCATTATTGGATGCCGCGCGTGGGTGATGGCCAGAAATGTGGGCTTGGGAGTCCCAGCATGAGCTGGCCTGCGGGCTATAAAGCCAATATTTGATAAAGGTGCCCTTTACAATGATTATTTCAATGACCACTATTTCTGGAAGGTCTTAATTTTGGACCGATTAATTGTAATGACTTGAAGCGTCACAAATCCAAAGTCATTCCTTTTGGTGTTCTAGGGAACTCTTAAGTCAGGCCTGTCTTGGGTATTTTGTTCAAACCACAGTATGGGCTCTGATGAAATTAGGCTTAAAGTCAATGAAACTGGGCGTGGGGGGTCTCTCGATAAAATGCGCGAGTTTATTCGGGTTCAGTAGCTCACAACAATTTTCACTTGCCAAAAGTAGCTCAGACTACACAAAAGGTTGGAGACCCCTGATCTAGAGTCACGCACTTTCAGTGCACCAAGAGTGCTCAGGGTAGCTCATACTCGCTGTAAGACTTCCCATTTTCTCATTGTTTGCTGTTACACCTTTGGGAACCAGAAGGTGTTTCCCTGAGCACCTAAACAACTGTCTTTCAGGATTACTTGATTACCCCTTTCTTTACACTTCAGGAGTGCAGCGGTTTTCTCCAATTGTATATGGTCACTATTGGGCCATTGAGAGGTCAGGGTTAGGAGCAATGAGGACGGACAAGGTGAGGAGCAACTGCTAATTGGCAACAATGTTTAGGTCTTCTCTTCCAGTGACAGTGGTAGGGAGCTATAGAACACAGCTGAGAGTCTGCAAGTCCTTGGTGAATGGTGTGCAAACTCTGGCAAAGGCTCATTCGCATGCCAATTATTAATGGACAATTGACAAGAAAGGGGTTGAGCCTACATCATTTCACACCTCATTTTTTCTTTTTCCCCTCTATCCCTTAAAGCTTTTCTTGATGTTCAAATGAAATCGTCAAATTTGTGCTATATCAGAAATAGGCAGGAAAAACTAAAATGGCTTGAGTTGGGTTGCCTAGAGTTTTCCCAGGCCTACCTATTTAGTGTAATATGTATTTCTGTGTTATTTCAATTCTCCAACTCTATGTGTTAGCAGCACCACTGGTGAATATGTATGTGGTCACCATTGCTGCTGGCTTCTGGTAGGGACGATTTCAAGCATGGGAAGGAATCGTAATAACGATCTTGGACAGCAAGAGCTGCAAAAAAAGTTCCCATGACTTTGATTAATTGCAACCAATTCTTACTCCCAATTTATGCCATTCAGTTTTTTCTGATATATAAGTTAACTACGTCTCCCATCAGTAGATACAGATGTCCATTGAACTACCCGAGTTAGCCATTACACTTCTATAAGCATTTGCAAAAATAACATCTTCAGAGTAGGCACGGAACAAAGCGAAACATGCCAACGACTTCTGTACAGGCTGTGAATGAAAAGCCCTTGCATTATTCCAGAAAACAAACATTTCTGAAAATCTAGGGTACCAATCGCCATAATCGTTAAGGTATTCTAGCAAAAACCCAATACAGACAATAGAAATGCATCTAATGCAACCTCCTCTAAATGCAGAGAGATAACCCACTCCTTCTTCAATGTATACCGGCTGAAATTAAACTGCTCAGCAACCAGTTTCCTGGGAAACAGTCTCCCTAATCTCTTCAAACTCTGCAAAAGAGATGTACGCAGAGAACATTTACCTCAGCCAAATATCTGACCACTTTCCGGAGAAGAGCAGAGTGACTTAGGAATCAGCAATCATGTTCAAGCCAGCTAGGATAGGGAAGACAAGCAACCCACAGACTGACTGACACTCAATTTTCCACAAGGATAGTCTCCACACATAAAGCACCTTAAAAGCAAGCAACTGGGCCAGAAACGACTCAACACAAAAGGCTGTTAAGGTGCTAGTGAGCTGCAAGTGGCAGTGGGACGAAAATCTGCTAGAGATACTTAGACCACTAGAAACATTTGAAGGAGTAGAAGGCAGCTATGATTGATTCAGCCGTACGTTTTTAGAAAGGAGATCCTTTCCACGTTATCAAATATAATGAGAGTCATCAACTGCTGAAAAATGGCTTCTAAGTACTGTGGAGCCACATTGATCTTAAGAGAGGAACTCCTTTGAAATAACAGCAGACGGCCAGAGTTAGAAGCTGGCTCCTTGGTGAAAGGACTTGCATATGTTGAACCAACAGCAGATAATGCACTGTAAATAAGTACAGCAGTGAAGCTGCTCATGCTTTAAAAGAAATTTGACAAACCTTAAGATGTATATTATGCATGTGTTGTTACTTTTTATTAAACCTATTTCAATCTGATAGGTTAACTATTTAACACTGCACTCAATACACCCTGCTGACTTTCCTACAAGGCTCCCGCGCCAGCACTCGGCTCCTACAAAACTTCTTGCCGGGGTCACACTTGTCAAAATAGTGAAAGCACAAATAAAAAAAGAATTGCTGTAGAAGTCACATTTAATTGTGGATTTTGTGCACTGCGGAATGCTGTCATAAGATAAATTAGTGAGGACACCAACAGTGCTCGTTGTACTATTGTGGAATTTCAGCTAAATGTTTGTAACATCTAAGTGTAACTAAAAACACTGAGAAAGGACATGCAGATTAAAGATTTTTCAGTTTAAAACACCTAAACTACGCATGCAACTTTAAGAATTCGTGGACTATTTCCACACTGTGCTCGAGAGTTGTTAGACCTGGCACCATTAGCGAGGGTTTTCCCTGTATTTGTGCCTGTGCCTCCTGTTGTTCAGTGCCAATGTGCAAGTGCTCCCTGTGTAAATTATTGCTATGGATGAATGATTCTATGATTGGCATACTTCATTTACTAGTCAGTCCCTAGTACAGTGCACTGTGTACCCAGGGCCTGTAAATCAAATGCTGCTAGTGGGCCTGCAGCACTGATTGTGCCACCCACATAAGCAGCAATGTGACTCAGATCTGCCACTGAAGTATCGGTGTAGAGTCTAGCACTCATCATGCTGCACAGCAATGTCTGTCACAAATGAATCCAATAAATCGAATTTCCTGTTCAACTCTTCAATTATTCAACATTTTTCCTGAATAACTTTTCAACATTTTTTTCTCTTTTCTTCGATTTATTTTACTCAATCTTGTAGTTGTGCATGGTTGCTCAAAAACACAGGAGAATTAGATGTTTCCGTATGTCACGATTTTATTTAACATCACCCAATGCATTTCCGGATAAACCCTTCGTCAGGGGCATTGTGACATATTTTCCATTTTTAAATGAACAGGCATTACTTGTTTTCCACTGAGTTCTATAACGCTATTCAATGCTGATCTGATTTTCATAGTGCTTTCCGCATCTTTGTCCTGCTCAGTGGTGGCTGCCTTAACTGTTACGAGTCGGTGATTTTCAGATAGAGTAGAGTTGAGTGTAATTCGCATACATGTGGAAGAGGATGTTTGCGGCATTCAGAGCATTTGCTAACGCAGGGCTCGACAAATTCACTCGACCGCTCGCATTTGCGAGTGAGATTGATTAAGGGCGAGCTATTTTTAGGTCCTACTCGCCCTTTCTGGCGAGTAGGAATACAACTTGACACTTGACCTCTGCCTCTGAAAGCAGAGGAAATGTGACAAGATAGCAAGATTTAAAGGCATCTTTAATGCTCACAAAGTAAATGAGCAATAAAAATGCTTTTAAATCTTGTTAACTTGTCACATTTGCTCAGTTTTCAGAGTTTGAGGTCAAGTTCATTTAAGTTAGGACGAGGAGATTTTGTAGTTTACTAGACCTGCAGGTCTAGAGCATTTTTTATGATTTGTCGAGCCCTGTAACGGTCCTAGGAATATATCGAGGAGTATCAGTGATAACACAGACCCCTGTGGATCCCCCATCGAGACTGAGGAAGGATGGAATAGGGATTGCTTTATATTGACTTTTTGTGATCTATTATAGAAGAATGACAAAAACCATCGCAATACCAGCCCTGAAAAAAAATGTAAAAATTGATACTTGTATCCTATGTTCAAGAGATTGTTGTGGTCAATGGTGTTGAATGCTGAAGACAGGTCAAGGAGAATCAGGAGGCATGATTTGTTGTGGTCTAGAATAATCAGAATGTATAACTCTCCCTGGGAACAAGATAGTAAAATAAAGTTTACTATGCCTGAACTCAGAATGTTAAAATGCATCTTTTAGTGAGGGGGGGGGTTTACATTCTGTATTTGAAAATACCACTTTTAGAACATAGGTATTTTCTTGCTCAGCCATCCAGTGTACCTCTGCTAGGATCTGTATTGCCTGTCTGGCTTTGGAGTGACCAGTGCTGGGGATGTGCAGTGGCTCCAGAGAGTCTGGATGAGTTACGGCTGGGCTGAATAGACCTGGGCTGCATTTAGAGTAGAGAAGGGAGATTTTTCACCTGAATGGGCCTGGTCTGCCTTCCGCAATGCTGTCTCAACCTCCTGCCAAAAAGATGCACCAGATGGGACAGAACTGGTTTTGACTGAGCACACAGCTTCTCTGCCACCAGAAAACAAAGGATTTTGCCGTATAAATATTGGATCCAGACCCCAGAACTTTAGATCACTTTTGGAACTTCAAGAGGAACCTTTGCCAAGGAGAAGAGCTGGAGAAACTGGAGGAGGAGTAGTACTTCCCCTTTGCTGTGTGCTGTCTGGGGTTGGCCTGCACGTGCTGTTTCTGCCAAGGAGAGGAACTGTGTGTGCATCCTGCTTGAGAAAGTATCTCCAAGGGCTTGAAGTGGAGAATGCACCCTGTTCAAGAGGTCTAAGGGACAGCAAAGACCTCACCATTTTTCTGGGCATCGTCTCTGGTTCCGCTGGTCACAGTCGCCACAGAAGAAAAAAGATGCCGTCTTTGGGTCTGCCGCAGACTCCGTGTCCTGAAGGCAATGGAGAGAGCACTTCCTCGCTTTGCAACGCAATCCTGGTCTCACCGACTTAGTCAAATAGCCACTGCTTGCACCACATCTTGTGGGCACCCCACTCACCACCGCTACATGCTGCACAGATGTCACAGACTCTGTTGCTGCCCGACTCAAACATCAACCGGCTCAGTCGCCGCACCATGACCAGCCAGCACCGCATCGAGCTCAGTCTCACCCTGCAACGCAAGCCTTGGTCTCACCGATTCGGTCAACGAGCCACTGCTTGCACCAAGCCGTGAGGACACCGCACGCTGCAATGCTTCCATCTCACATCGCAACCACAGCGGTTGTCCCGACCGACTCGCATAGGCACGTTGGCCGCAACAAGCAAGGTCCTGTCTCCGAGTCTGTTGATGCTTTAGCTGACCCATACCAACACAGTGGGCTGGAATTGTTAGACTCAGTTGTGTTCAGTATTGCAGTAGCCCAGAAAGGAGCTACCTAGTCTGAGGAACTGTGTTTTCACGTTATTCCTTATTTTGCACAGTAACTATTTTTACAAGTATTGGATGTTGGCATTTTGTCGGTTTTGGTCTTGTTGGTTTAGATTAATGTTTTGCTTATTTTCTAAACTGGTGTGGTGTCCATTTGTAGTGTTTTCACTGTGTTACTGTATGCATGCACAAATGCTTTACACGCTGCCTCTGAGATAAGCTGGTCTGCTCGTCCCAAGCTACCAAGGGGGTGAGTAGGGGTTATTTTAGAAGTGAATCCCCCTTACCCGGACTAGGAAGAAGGGTCCTTACTTGGACAACGATGCCTACCTCTGCTAACTAGAGACCTCCATTTCTAACAGGAGTGTGCAAGTAAACCCTAAGGAGTTGAATTAGCAAAGGTTAGCACAACTGTCCTCTGGATCATAGGAGCCTGTGAATATTGGGCAGGATTCAATTACCATCAATAATCCATAGTCAGCTAAGTTGTAGCCAGCTACAAACTACTGTGGTGAACGCAGGTCTAAAAACAGGCTGCGAAGATGGCAACCAAGCCTTAAGGGCTACAGAGTTGTATTTCTGTTTTATCTCCCATACATTTCCTCTAGGCAGAGGGAGATGCAAAGCATCTGCTGGTGCTGGCATGGAAGAGAAGGATTTTAAAAGAATCCTGATCATCTTCGATAGGAATTAGATGGATCTGGGATTTATCAGGAATCTACACTAAACTAGCCTTTTTTGAAGGTATATGTGCCTGATCTACTGTGTACTAAAAGTCTAATGCTAAAAAACGTCAAGTGCAGAAGATCGTTTTTTCTGGCCATGTACACATTCCGCCTCGAGAGATTATTTTCATAGTGGAGTTATTCCTGAATATGTGGTGGAAGAGGAGAAATAGGATTTTGGGGATATGTGACCCCCTTTTCAGTGACAAAAGAACTTGCTCAAATAAGCCCCAGGATTGGGTACATCATTTGGGCTGCTGATGACAAAGTTAACAAGGCCCAATTTGGAAATTATCATTGTTTAATTGTTCTAGGTTTAATTTTATTGAAGTGAGAATACAGTAGGATTACATAGCAGAGATGTAATGACAAGACAGCAGTTTCGGAAAGGTCTATGAATGTCTGCTACTATAAATTGTTTAATACAGATCGTGCATTATTTGAAATCATATTTAAAAGCCCAAGTAGACTACTGTGTAAAACTATAAAGAAAACCATATTTCACAAATGGGGCACAAATGCGAAACACATATTGCTATACTGCATTAAGATAGAAGGTGAAGTAAAATAAAATGTTAACATGTTTTGTATCCTACGAGGATGACCAGGAATTACTTAAGCATGTGAGTTGATAGTAGCTACATGCTGTGACAGTTCCTGAAATGAGGAGCCAAGAATATGCAGATGGGCCAGAAAAATAAACAATTTAAGACATAAGTAAACCCAGAGAAAGAACATGTTTGTTTTTCAACCAGGGTTCTATGAGGATAAACACAAGCCAGGTTACAGAGCACATATACATATACATATTTAAAAACTCAGTAGGTCAAGCAGAAAACAAGCATGGGCCATACTTACCATTTTCTCCACTGAGGGGACAGACTTAAGATAGAAAAGAAAAGAGGAATTATTAGAAAGTTAAAGTGTGCAGGAAAAGAAGACGACAGAAAACTCAAGGGAACACAAGACAAAACCAAACTGTAATATTCACAACTGTGGATAAAGGATCAGGTATCTTTCACAACGTGACCGAAATTTTACTAAGACAAAATGTTCAAACCATTATTATTATTTTTTTTTTAATCCATAGCTTCAGTTTTGATGTTGCCAGGTGAGAATTTACTGGTTGCAAAAATGTGAAAGGGAGGTATAACGTTAATGTTATGTTACAGAAACTGTGTAGGGAAGTACGAGCAATTTAATGGGGAGCTTAAGAAATGATTAGACATAAATTGTCTGATGTTGGCGTGTTTGGCAAACGTAAAACATTGGAGGGTTAGTGCCTGCTTAAGGCAAGCACTAAACATTTGCAAAGCAGTGTGCAATCTATCTAAATTTGATAGAATATGCTCTGGAAAGGAGGACATTATACTAATGTTTTGTTACAGATACTGTATAGGGTACGAGCAATTTAATGGGGAGCTTCACAAATAATTAAGACATACTGTGACTGATGTTCAAAATAATTGACAAGTGCACAGTCATTGCAGCTGAATTTGCAAATACATCGGAAATCACAATAGACAAAGTGATTTGTGATTCACAAATATATTACTAATCGAAAAGCCCGCATTGTGACCCCTTGCGAACTTCCAGGGAAAGGAATGAGCAAATGGACTTTCCCCCTCCCTTATGATTCACAAAAGTATGCACTAATGCTTTGTGGAGTGTTTTGCAAATCCAAAACATTAGTGCCTGCTAAAGGCAAGCACTAAACATTTGCAAAGCAAAGTGCAATTTGTCTAAATTTGATAGATTCCACTCTGCTTCTGCACAATGAATCCCAATATGCCACTTGGTCTGGTACTTCAACCCTTTACCCTTTAAAGTCCGTGGATCACAACAGCCGTACATTCTGATTCTGAATGCTGAGATGGAGATTTGCTGTCTCAAGTAGGCCTCCACTTCAGCAGGCAACTTTTCACTACAAGTACCGAGCCAAGTACGGCCTCATTAATATTCATGAGGACGTTTGCTGTTTTCCTTTGACTTACTAGCTTCCTTCTTTTGGGTCTGACACAAAAGGACACCGCTTTTTAAATCTTAGATTTATAAAGCTGAACCTACTGCCCTTAAAGCTCCCACTATCATTCCTTGATGTTTGGGTGATTTGACATTGTATATTGAATTTATTAGTGAAGAGCACGCATTTGAAAAGAATGGATACGAATTGAATGATTATTGGTTTATATTTAAGGCTATTTCCGTATTCTCCCACCGAGGCTTTGGCGTATAGAGAGGTGCATTCATATACACACGACAAAATTAAGATATTAAGAGAGGACATGCAGGAATATGCCTGCTAGGAGCAGAAGGGTGTGTGGAAGATTGTGTTAGATAGGTTGGAAGAGTCAGAGGGCCGAGTATCTATGCAACCCAGACCACAGGGTTTATTTGTGGCCTCCTCAGTGTGCCCAGAAGAACGGTCATGAGACCCATGCCTCAGCATGGTTGATAGACTGATATTGTCCGTAAACAGTAGGGGACTGTTGAAGAGCACAGACTTCATATTGTGCATTAGTGTATTTACATGTATGAAGTGTGAAATAGTAAGAACCTGCACCAGAAATTGTTGCAATAGAGCTGCTTGGGTGAAATGTTGCTTCTAATTGTGTAAATTGTTAAACTGAAATGAAAATGTCTTACTCTTTTGCATTTAGTGAATGAAAGTTTGGATTTTAAATTTTGTTTGCTTAGCGTTCTGAGAACTTTTGCTGCTTAGAGCTTATATTCTTTGATGTGCATAGAAATGAGGGCACCTTTTGAGTTAGGTTCTGCTGTGAATCTACCAATAACTTGCCCACCAACTTATCATCTTCGACTGGATCAAGTCTTTTAAGAATCTCCTTGAGTAATTCAGTTCTCACGTTCTCATACCATGATGCCAGAATATCTTGTAGTGTCCCCACTTCTGGTTTACTGCATTGCGAAATCTTGGTGTTCCACTAACCCCATGGCTTGATTATTTTGTTAGTGTCCGTAAGCTAACAATTGGTCTATAAAATCTACTCAACTGTCAATATGGAGCTTGTGCTTTTATACTACTATTAGGCGCCACATACAATGCTATTCTAGGCAACCCACCACAACAGTGTAGAACAGAATTGACTTAGAAAGGTGTGCCAGTGATACACGGACGTAGAAACTCATACTTGGAGACCAATTCTAGGCACACCACCAAGATAACCTAAAAAGCATTATCGGCTATAACGATGGCTTCCCACTTATAGGTAAAGGAAAATTACTTAGCCTGTAAGGATAGTTTTCCTCATGATGGTAATTCACCATGGATCTACACATCCCAATCTACTGCTTTTCCGCACAGAGTTTCAGGCTCTTCTAAACCTTTGGTTAAAATAAAAACTGGAACTGTACAGTCCAAATTCCAAAACTCAGGTGTCCCTATTTTACATTGCACATTATCGAGGTACCTAAGATTGGTATTCTTCACCTCCGAAATATGTGGAGCAATCAATATAAGAACTAGCTAGACGAATGGGTAGATGGTATATTCACTTCAATACTCTACTGCCGTATCGAGAGGGATGGAACACTTTCTGACCAAACTGGCATCCAGCCCTGGAGTCAGTAACAGGACGTTAGTGTTTACACAAAGTAGGAAAAGAAAACTTCCTGCAATGTCATTTCTCTGTAACAGCCACTAAATCAGTCGTGCGCTTACAGAATGGGCTGTCATTCCAAGTCCTCATTAACGAGAATATATGATGCCAAAGAACAGAGCCACCAATTAATTAATGACCTACTGCAGAGAAAATATTTCGAGGTTGGCACCCAATCATAAGTCAAAAGCAAATGTTAAGTCCTTGAGAAGCAATTGAGACCTTTACAATTAAAACACAAATTTCTCATGAATACAGTTACAAAGCTACATTTGCAAAGGTGGTATTGGAGTCCGAAAAAAAATTCACAGACAATATTTTCTCCAAGTCCAAAAGATAAACCCAGAGAAATATGTTAGAGTAAAGAAAAGAAGATTACAGCTCCTTCAAAGATACAGTGTGCATCTTTTCGGTCCTTCCTGGTGTGGAAGCCAATGAAAGTGTTCTTTGCAGTACAAGGCTCATACTGCCAAGACATCTGTCTCCAGGCATTCTTCTCTTAACTGTGACCATAAAAGACTGCTCCACCCAGGAAGAGCTTTCATGATATTAACCCTCAGCCTAAGTATAAACCTAACAATTTTTCTTAAATATGGTGGACCCAGGGAAGTTACCACTCTGCTGTACAGAGTTTGAATTTGAATTTGAAAGCGGATTTCTAAAGCGCGTAGCTACCCTAGGGCGTCCCAGCACTGACAAAAAACCTATTAATCCAGAGGGGAGTGGGGGGGAGGGGAGGTGAGGGATTATGGGAAGAGCCATGTTTTTAGTTGCCTACGGAAAGCGAGTAGATTGTGTTCTCTTCTAATGGACAGTGGAAGGGAGTTCCACAATTTGGGGGCATTGTAGGAGAACAATCGCCCCCCAGATCAGGCCTTTTTTATTCTGGGGATACTGGCCAGGGAGAGAGAGTCTGATCTGAGTTGTCTGTTTGAGTGATGGGGTTTGATCAGAGATCTCAGGATTGGTGGGCCTCTTCCTTGCATTATTTTGTGTGAGATGCAGAGGGTCTTAAATGTGACCCTTTCCTTGATCGGGAGCCAGTGGAGGCTTTTGAGGGCCGGTTTAGCGGAGCATCTGGATGTGGTCCCTGTTAGGAGTCATGCTGCCGCGTTTTGGGCGTATTGTAGTCTTTTGATGACTGATGCAGGGGCCCCTAGATATAGGGCGTTTCCATAGTCTAGTCTGGAGTTCACCAGACCCTGCATAAGCAGTTTCCTAGATTGGAAGGGGAGCAAGTGGAGGATCTTCCATGCTTTTTGGATGAGCCCAAAGCAGATGCCAGAGGTTTTTCTAGCCTGGGCTTTGAAGTTGAGCTCTTGGTCCAGCCAAATACCCAGGCTCTTGACTTCTGCTTTAGGGGGGGGGGGGGGGGGGTGCACCCATGCAGGGTGGCCAAGAGAGGGAAGGCGGGAGTTTGCGTGGGTTGCCTAGGAGGAGGATCTCCGATTTCTCTCCGTTTAATTTTAGGCGTGATTCACACATCCAGTGGAAGATGTTTTCAAGGCAGTCAGCCAGGTTGTCCAGGCTTTTACTTGACTGGTTTAAGGACACCACTAGTTGGGTGTCATCGGCATACATGACTGTTTTTATGCCGAATGGGGCTATGATGTCCTCTAATGGAGACATGTAGACATTAAAAAGCGTGGGGCTTAGGGAGGAGCCCTGGGGGACCCCACACTGGACAGAACAGAGCCATCGGATACCTGAAAGGTTATGCCTTCGAGGAAGGATTTGATCCAGGACAGGGCGGTGCCAGACACTCCTGCCAGGCTGAGCCGGTGGATGAGGATGGTGTGGTCCACCGTGTCGAAGGCGGCACTTAGGTCTAGGAGGATCACTGCCACTGATCCTCCTGCGTCTATGATGGTTCTTGCCTCTTCGACCACTGCTAGTAGTGCAGTGTCTGTTCCCTGTCCCGGTCTAAACCCTGTCTGGGATTGGCGCAGGAGATTGTTAGTTTCTAGGAAGAGGGATAGTTGGTGGTTCACAATTCGCTCGGCGATTTTGCCGATGACCGGAAGGAGGGAAATGGGTCTAAAATTCGATAGATCCTTGGGATCGAGGTGAGATTTTTTAAGAAGTGCCCTGACTGTAGCTTTTTTCCAATTGTCTGGAACCGTGCCTAGTGCCAGAGAGGCGTTGATCAGTTGGGTAAATGGAGGGGGCGATGGTGGCGGCAACCAGTTTTAGTTTGCTCGTAGGAGCTGGATCTGATGGAGCCCCGCTTTTCACCGATTGTAGGGTGGTCAGAAAAAGATCGGTGGTGACCTGGGAGAATGTTTGGAGGCAGGGAGCCTCTGCACAAGGGGGGGGAGTGACAGGGAGTTGAGAGGAAGTGAGAGGAGGGAGGGATTTGAGGATATTACTAATTTTTGTGGAAAAGAATTCAGCTAGCTGATTGCATCTGGTGCCCGACTGGTCTGGTACAGGTTCCGGGTCTGGGGTTTTGGGCAGAAGGCGCACGATGCGATAAGTTTCTTTGGAGGAATTTGAAGCTGCCAGGATTTTTTTCTCGAAGAAGGTTGCCTGGGCATTTTTTATACAGGTTTTGTAGTGTTTTATGGCGGATCTGTATTCATTTTTGCTTCCGGTCGCCCAGTCCTTTCTCCAGAGGCGCTTGAGCTTTTTGCACTGTTTCCTAAGTAGGTGTAGTTCTTGGGTGTACCATGGAGATTTGAGGGTTTTCTTCTTACTGGGGAGGTGTTTGCCGGGAAGGATAGCGTCCAGGGATTGATCGAGCCAGCCACGTAGTTGAACGTCTGCTCTGGATGGATCTGGGTCAAGCACTGGAGAGGTGGAGGCGAGTGTTTGGGCCTATAAAGCCGTATCCAGTTTTTGCCACGGTCGGGATGGTGCTTGGGCCGGAGGACTCTCCGGTACTTCGGCCGACAGCTGTAGCTTGAAGGGGATTAAGAAATGGTCTGACCAGGGGACAGGGATAGGGGAATTCACGAATAGTCTCGAGAGGTTTGTAAAAATAGGGTCCAACAAGTGGCCCTTAGCATGGGTTGGCTGGTTACTTTTTAAGTCTAGGTTGAGGGAGGCTAGGTCGTTTTTGAGATCGGCTGCAGTTTTGTTGCTTAGGTCGTCGAACTGGAGATTTAAGTCTCCTAGGACCGTAAAGTTAGGGGTTCGACAGGCGAGTGAGGTGATAGATTCCACGAGGGAGTCGCAGAAGAGTCGTTGCGGTCCTGGGGGGGCGGTAGACTAAAATCCCCGAGAGGGTAGTGGCTGGTGGCAGGTGGATAGAGAAGTGGACGTTTTCACAATCCTGGATTGGGCTGTCCTAAAGAAGACAAGACAGGTGATCATGGTAGATGATTGCTATCCCACCTCCAGTCCCAGAGGGTCTGTCCAGGTGTTTGATAAGATAGCCTGGGGGGAGTGTTTGGATAATGTCAGGGTCGGAGTTGGCGTTGATCCAAGTTTCGGTGAGAAAGAGGATCTCAGTTTCCGACTCCTGTAAAAGCATGTAGATTTCTGTTTGGTGTTTCGGGAGGGATCTGCAGTTGAGTAGAGCCATATTGACCCAACGTGGTTTCAGAGGGAGGCGTGGAGTGAGCCTATATGGACGGTTTGCACAACAGGACTGCCCATCGTTTAGGGAGATGAAACTGCGACAGGGGGCAGAAGAAGAGCTCCTTAGTTTGAGGAGGGTTTCCTGGGTATACCTCCGGGGGGAGGATGTGACCGAGGCAGGGGTCCTGGGCTCTGGGCTCGGTCTGGCGCGGACTGGCGCGGACTGGCGCAGACGGGCTTGCCTTAGGCGCTCCCGCTGCGCTCGTCCGCTGCGCTTCCGGCAGAAACACATGGTTTATGCCGGGAGGAGGGGATTGGAGAGGGCGTGGCCTAAAAAGGGGCGTGGCCTCTGTCCTCGCCGGTAATGGCGTCATGGGGTGTGTTGTGGCAGGCTTCGCGGCAGCGCTATGATCCACTGCGCGGGCCGGTCCGGGTGCGAACAGGTGCCCTGAGATGATCTCACGAACGGTGAGTTTTAAAAACACAGAATAATTGTGACATTCAATTTTAAAAGCAAGTAATGCAAAGTGGTGCTTCCGGCTTCCGCCTCAGGAGATAGGTCGAGTTAGAGTGGCGCTTGTAGTCAGCATCTATATACCGGGCGGCAGTGGGCGTAGCCTAAAAAGGGGTGTGGCCTCTGTTCTCGCCGGTAATGGAATCAGGGGGTGTGTTGTGGCAGGCTTCGCGGCAGCGCTATGATCCGCTGCGCTGTCCGGGTGCGAACAGGTGCCCTGAGATGATCTCACGAACAGTGAGTTTTATAAACACAGAATTATTGTGACATTCAATTTTAAAAGCAAGTAATGCAAAGTGGTGCTCCCGGCTTCCGCCTCAGGAGATAGGTCGAGTTAGAGTGGGGCTTGTAGTCAGCGTCTTTATACCGGGCGGCAGTGGGCGTGGCCTAAAAAGGGGTCACTGAACAAAATTAGCAAAAGAGGGATTCTGTTAGCCAAGAGACACAACACAAAGAACCTAGGGTCTAGAAGCCAAAGCTCTGGCACACAAGCTGCACTTTCGAGAAGGTAAAGTGGTACCTCAGTTACCAAGCAGACAAGAGAAAAGAAATCTAACATATGAAAAAGAACGTCTATTGTGATATGTGGAAAAATTCAGCCCACATTGTCTGAATAGCCATCAACTTATCTTTGTGATCATTGCGTTTAAAAGGTCCCTTCGGTAGAACAATTTCTCCGCAAACAGAGAAATTGACCGTAAGGCAGATTATCTCTAAGGGCCTTCGGATGTTGGCTCTCATACTGTAATAATGAGTTCCTTGACATTGGTTTATGATAAAGTTCACTTTGTAAACCTCCCAAAGTGGCATAAATGGATAGGTCAAGGAACGGCAGTCTTTCTTTATTGATCTCAACTGTAAAATTGAGATATTCATTTCTAGTATTGAGCCATTGATGAAATGCCAGGATAGACTCATAGTTTTCTCGCCAAACCACTAACACGTCATCAATGTATCGTTTCCTCCACCGGATGGACGTGAAGAAAGGGTTGGTGGGAGTGAGCACATGTTGTTCAAATCGATTGTCCTTTGTGTTTGCCAAAGTGATTCTGAATTCGGTCCACGACTTGTGGATTGGGGGTCTCTATGATCAAGAGACATACCATCTCAATTACTGGTTGACCAAATGATAATAATGATCACAAAGATAAGTTGATGGCTATCCAGACAATGTGGGCTGAATTTTTCCACATATCACAATAGACGTTCTTTTTCATATGTTAGATTTCTTTTCTCTTGTCTGCTTGGTAACTGAGGTACCACTTTACCTTCGCGAAAGTGCAGCTTGTGTGCCAGAGCTTTGGCTTCTAGACCCCAGGTTCTTTGTGTTGTTTATGAGTGAGTATTTGGGGATGTGAACCTAGTCTGGTCTTTAAAATTTTTCCTTTGACCCTCTTCTACCTGGTTTGTTATAACAGCCAAGAGACACAGTCAAACAAAGCCATTAGGCAAAAAAGATTAAAAATCAATTTCAAATTAATTTTAGGTTAAGAAACAGCCAGACTTGGTACAAAAGAGATCAAATCATAAAAGACTGCCGAAAATGGAGAGTGTACTCGATATGATGGTTGGAAAGCACTCATAAGACCCAATGGGTACGGTAAAGATTGGGCCAATAGAAAAGGGAGGAAACACCAAGCACAAGCACCAGATCACACAACCTCAACTGTCAGAGAAAACCACAACAGACGCACAATCTACATTGTAGGGGTACTGTAAAGCACCCATGAAAAGACACCAGTATTGTTATTACTCATTTGATCTGTGGATGTATGTATGGTATTTCTATAGTGCAAACCTAGCCAAAAGGCAGCAGATTTCTGTAAACCGTCGAAGACAAGTCAACGAACATATAAGAGGCCAGTAAAGTAACAGGCCAGTAAAGTAACCTGCCTATGTCTCACCATAGTTAAATGGTTGAGGAAGATCCTCTGGATGCTGCCTGTGTCAACGCAAAAGACCGTAGTCAATGCCCTTATTACATCAAGGCTTGACTACGGCAACATTCTGTATTTGGGCGCTAACAAATCTGTGATCGGACGATTGCAGGTAGCGCAAAACGCTGCGGTCAGGCTACTCTGCAATATCCCAAAGAACTCCGGAGTCTCGAACCATCGTCGGAATCTTCATTGGCTTAGGATCGAAAGCAGAATCCGCTTTAAAGCCCTGAATTACATGTTCAGAATTAAAGCATGAACAGCACCAAAATACCTCCAAGCTCTTGCCTCCCTCTATACGCCCAAGAGAAACCTTCGGTCGCAGACAGCAGCCTGTTTCTGCATACCAAGGTTCAAACGAGCAAGAACAGGTGGCAGATCCTTTGCCTATCTGGGACCCTCCCTTTGGAACACGCTCCCCCCCTGTATCCGTAAGGAAGAAAACTACTTTAGGTTCAGAAAGCTTGTGAAGACCTGGCTGTATGAACAATAACCACTCAACCGTCACCTCCTTTTTGCCCTCAAACTAGCTGTGTCTAGGCGCCGGGAAAGCCTTTTTGGGTAGCTGTTGCGCCCTATAAATTGATAAAATAAATAAATAAATAAATAAGAGGAGAGCAAACTGGGGTGTGGATGGTTAATGTGTAACTTTTATATAGAGCTCCAAGGCTGAACCGCAGTAAGGGAGTATTAAAAAAATTGATTCAGAGAACAACATTTAAAGGAGAAATGTTTCTTAACTGCGTGTGCAATATAAAGTGTTACTAATTGCAGAAAAAAAAAAAAAAAGATAAACGTTTAGAGTCCAATACGCACCAGCTTAGCTTTGATTGCTCCAGAGTCCACACTCTGGCCAGTTTTGGCATGAAGTTGGAGCTGAATGGCATGGAGTTGCAGAAGCTGATCGTGTACCTCCTTATCCAGCACTACTTTCTCAGCCTGGGTCTCTGTCAACTCGGACTTCAGATCAACCAACTGTGCCTAGAAAACACAATGAGGTGGCAAAAACCATTAGGTGACATTCAAAGTATATACCGTACACAACTAAAAGCTTGTCTACATAAATGGCTGGAGGCTTAGATTTGCAATTCCCATCTAAGATGCCAGATTCCTTATTAGTACTTCTTCTAAGCAATGTTTATACCAATGGAGGCTCCACCTGTGCCTTATGTAATCAAGGCATCCACCCAGCTCTGCAAACAATGCACAAATGCCAATTGCATGATGCAGGGCAGCGCCAACCAGATGGTGAACCAACACAAGTCAAACACTGGCTTTGTACACAGAAAAGTATGCAATGTCCTTTTCAGTGCGGCCATTTTTCCATCAGAGTTTGCTTTAACATTTAGATATGATCTGCTTCGGCAGGGGCAGAAACTTTTCATATTTTAAGCAAACAAGTACATATATCATAAACCTTGGTGAAAAGAGCATCCGCCTTTTGCTGTTCATGCAACAAAAACATAGAACTACAAATACTGAGCTAGGAGACAGGGCAATTATTAACAAAAGTGGTTTTGAACTTATTCCATGCCCAATAATGCTCTGAATCTTACCGTATGATGCCAAAGCAACAGAAAGACTTTGACTTTTTAGTGTTTAAATCAATGAGGAAGGCTCCTTTTTGAGTGTTTATCAGAAAACATTAAAGGTTCGTATTTGTGGATAAGGAATCAGCTGGCACCATTGAAGGTAAAACGTGCTTTAGGCACTACAGAGCAGATTAATTTGATCAATGCAAATACATTTCTTCTATAACAAGTCGGTCAAAACCCATGGCGCAGGGAGTCCTACTCCTGAAACACAATAAAATTCTGAAGTAGACAAGCATAACCACGGAACTTAGAATTGGACAGGGCCTTCTACCATTAACCAATGGAAGGATCTCTTGGTGTATGAGGTATTTCCAAGGGTTTTCTTTTTCTAGCCCAATGAACCACTGAGATCTAGAGTCTGTCGACCCCCGAGACAAACATTTTGAGTGAATTGTAGTATTGGGCATTGGCGATGTTGATCTGATGTATGAAGAGGGAACACACAACCACCTGTCTGTCAGACTATGAATGAATGGCTGGATTGTCTTCTGATTTTGTGATGGAGGACCATAACTCATTTGAATATCTGTTTTTGCTGGATAAGGTTCAGGTCAAAAGTTAATACTAGATTCCTTCCTGGAGTGATGATAGAACCAGGCTAGGAGAATAGCTAAGAGAGATAACAGGTGCTTTAAAAAAAATGTTTTAATTCTAGCAGCATGAGATCCGCTTGGATTCGTTTGAGAACATATTTAGCCACAGAAACCTTAACCTAGATTAGGTGCGTTTGTTGGCAGCAAAAGAAGGAAAAACGGACATGCATTACAAAAACTCAGATACAAGCTGGGCATCACCAGTACACGATTGCCGTTAGATTCACTGGATATTATCTATGTTCGGAAGGGTTTAATTTAAATAATAAATAGTATTAGTTAGTTTGGGACCGTTGAGGCCTGTTAGTAAACTAGATAGACCCAAAGTAATGTCAACAGAAGCCTGATCTTTCGTCTGGCACTTGGTAATGGCAGCAAAAACATATCTGCCGTGTTATGAAAGTAGTATGGCATTAAGCTTAAAGAAGGCAAAAAGTGCCAAAATTATAATTGCACAAATGTATTTTCATTCTATTTAATTTTATAGAAAAAAACAACGTTTCTAAGCACATTCACAAATCACACACTTATTCTGTACAGTTCGTCGAGGGTCAATTGCTTCTAAAAAGATATCCACAACAGCACTGCGGTTAGCAGGTGGAACATGTTTCAAGTCAAATGCCCATCCGAGGACCAGACCACAGCAACGATGACTAGAAAGAATACTGTCCATTTTTAAGAGCAAACAGAGCCAGGTCATATCATTCAGAAAGGCAAAGTGCAGAGATGTATGGTCACATGCGCTTGCAGCTCCTTGTTAGAGCTATTATACGAACTGCTGCGGGGGTGGGTGGGGGGGGGGGCAGTAAATAGCAGCTTTCACACTTAATTCAAGAGGATGAAAAAGCTGCGGCAGGTAGGTCATACGAAAATTGCTGCAGGTTTTCACTTACGAAAACCACTGTTAGGGTGCATCGCATAAAATAGATACGCGTTAATTAAAAGCAGCAAAAACATGCACCGTGGACTAACCGCATTTTCAAAGACTTCCTGAAAACAGCAAAAAAAAGTTTGTTCTGCATTAAACAGAAGGATCGCGAGAAACGATTATCCCGTCATGCTTTACAACATTCATGCCACCTTTCACTGACAACACTGGAATTACTATTTTAACCTCCGTTATGGAGGACGTCCTGGGGGCAAGGAGGTGCCCTCGTAAATGCATCAGTTATGTAACTGCGCCTCATAGAAACAGGACAAAGAGGATAGGAAATAAAAGGCAGGAGGTTCGGGGAGCGAGGAAAATAAGACGGGGAGAAAGGAGGAGCATGGAGACTGAAGAATACAAATGATGGGCACTTAATGTAATTGAAAATATGAAAACGAACGAAACATCAGGATACCAAGTGCACTTCGTGCAGGGCTAGGGACGGTGCATCACAGTACAACAAAATGCAATGTAATGGACTACAAGCACTACTCAATCAGTGAGCAAAAGGGCACTGGCGTGGCTCTCGTGGCAGCGCAATCGCCGTCCGCGCAGTGGTAGAATTGTTTAGCGGTGACAGGGAATCGCACTGCAGTACTGCTGTCGGTGTGAAGACAGTGGTACTGTTAATGGGATGGAATGCCCGTGAAGTAGTGAATTGCTGGCTGTGATAATGTAGGGTACAATGTTTAGAGGAAGGGGTCCACTGGTGGTGGTGTAAGTATCCTTGAGGTGCCAAGGTGAATCGGCAGCTCAGAGTCCCACATGCGGCAAGATGGGCAGCGTAGGCTTGACTGTGTCATGTGATGGAGTACATTTATTGCCGTTTACAGTGACCGTGTGCAGCACTACTGCCAGTCGCCATTGCGCACCATCAGTGCTTGAAATGGAAAAATATATGTGCAGGTACTCTGTACCAGAATACCTGCCTGTTTCCGAGAAGTGCCGGTACTCTCCAATTAAAAGTATTACATCACTCTTGAAAAGTGCTGGTACTCTCCCGCTCAAAATAAAAAAGTGCTGGTACTCCGTTCGGACAGTACCAGCACATTTAAAGCCCTGCGCACCATCACTTTGCATATTGGAGCAAGTGGCAGTATGCAGTGCTGCTCTCATAGTGCCGATATAGGCAACCCTCCCCACGCAATATGAACAAAGCATGCACTGTAATAAATAATCACATAAAAACAGGATTGTTGGAAAACAGTTTGCTGCATATTTATTTCATACAATGAGTATGGTGGGTTAACTTCCGGGTGATCCACGTGCAGGCAATGGAGACTGACTTAAACTGCCCTGCCCGCCTGATGAGCCAAACTGCACCGTGGCCAACCCAATCGGTGTTACCATATATGTGGGGATTCTCACCCTTAAATACAGTGGAACACCAGTTCATGACCTTACTCACGCCTTTTTAGGAGGGAGTGTAGCAAGGCAAGCCCCCGGTTGCTCAGGCTTACAACGGCCCGAAGTACTAAAGGGGCGCAAACATTTATCCAGGGTCCTGCCATGAAGACTCCTGGGGTTTGGCATAGGGCACCCCCATTGTGCTCCTGACAAGGGTACCCCTATGTACCAGTCAGCCTCAGGATCGCCCAGTATCTCCGCCTTAAACATAAATTAACAAGTCAATATGTTCCTTACTCTTCCGTACCCTTCAGCAGGAATGCAGGCATGCGGCAGGGTGGGAGATGGTGTGGCCAGGAGGGACAAAAAGGAAGGCTAGTGGGCAAGGGCAGGAATAAATACTTCGCCCAACCCACTGGAAGTGACACGGCCCTGGTGCCAGATTTTGGCGGGACACCCCGGGGGTCCTCGTTACTAGAGCATGGGGATGTGCCGAATGTGGCACTATGGTGGCCGCCCTATTGGATGGGCCTGCTTGCACCACAGGCAGACTCATAGTGCCGATATAGGCAACCCTCCCCACGTAACGTGAACATAGCATGCACTGTAATAATCAAACAAAAATAGGTTTGTTGGAAAATAGTTTGCTTCAGGTTTACTTCATACAAGGAGGATGCCAACGTGGTGGGTTAACTTACAGGCGATTCATGGGTCGGCAGCAGAGACTGACCTAAGCTGCTCTGCCCGCCAAACTGCACCGTGGTCAACCCAATCGGTGCTACCATTTATGTGGGGATTCTACCCCTTATATACCGTGGACCAACAGTCCATGACTTTATTCGCGCCTTTTTAGGGGTGGAGCATAGCAAGGCAAGTCAGAGTATGTCACGCTCCTGCTTGGATGCACTCAAGTGCTGGTCTGCAGTAATGTCTGTGTACACTAAAGATATCACTGTGCAGTTAGTTATCAATGGTTAGCACTTTTAGTCATTGTCCTCCAGTCTTTGGACCTCACTAAACTAAGCAGCTCAATCTGTCCCGTTCCCCTGTGGGTCCTGGTGTGGAATGCAGGTACCTGTGGAGGCCCTCACCTGTGATGCTAGAAGGACTCCACCACGGGAGCGAATGGCTACAGAAGACCTATGTGGGAAGGGCGCCACAATAAATAAAGGAGCTTTACTTGTGCAAGAGCTCCTCCCACTGCTGCTACTCTGCATCTTCCCCTCTCTAGTTTCTCCTCAGTCACCGCTCAAGAAGTGATGGCCTGGTATCGGCTGGGGAAAGTACAGCAGAATACGAGCACAAGGGAGAAAAAGAAGCAACAAGTGGGTCCTCCTTAGAAGGAAATATTCAATTAGTTTGAGAGTGGACATGCTTGCATTTCTAAAAGTATTTCTAAAAATGATATCAATTCAGAATAACTTTCATAGATCAATATTAGTATTCATGTATTATCATAACATTACTTATGCCTACGTAAGCTTAATTACTGCAAATTTAATTATTTCTATGAAATCTCACGTTTTTCTAATTTCACAATCCAAAAGTCTTTTCAACGGTTTCATAATCTATACCACTTCTAATATCATTCTCTAAAATCCCAAGATTCTAGCATGTAATTTAGTACTAAGTTCACCATATTTCCTTTTCCAGGATATTTTCCCATAGCACTCCATTATGACACCAGGCCATAGTTTTCTCTTTTCACGTATTATAAGTAAACGTATAAATTTGCTCTTATTAAGAAGATCACTCTTTTACGGTGCTTCTGATACTTTAAACAACATTTTCATGTTGTTTTCTATCTAATGTATGCAACGTGTAATTTCCAAATGTGTGTTTTAATTTAATTTATTCAATGAAAAATATGATCAAGATTTATGCTCTATCAAAACCATATAACAGAGACAAATAATTCATATATTAAGCCATATACAGCCTACAAATAATGTGATGAAAAGGAGTGTGGATGGCACCGTGCAAATGAAAAACAATAGCAAAACACTCTATCGGATAAGTATTGAAATTATATTATAGCCCAGAATTTTTTTTTAATATACACAGTTGGCAAAATAGTATATTGGACAGAGGATTTAATATGTAATTACACATGAATCCAATTATGATACAATAAGCCACTTCTTTAATGTCGAGCTTTCGACTTGCATAGACAAATCAGCGAGTCCTAGTCAGGACAATAAAAATTCCAGCAGCTCGGAAAATAATAAAAGGTGGCAGTAACTATCCCTGTCCACCTGGCAATGCCACCTGTTGAGCGAGGTAAAATGCTGCCTTGCTCCACCCACAGTCCCCAGGTTGAGGCAGACAGTTCCGCTGATTGACCCGCTTAAAGGAGTAGAGGCAACATGTGGTTCATCCTCGGTGAAACCTTCTATTTTAAATGATCGTCGGTTGCGATGGTTCACAGGCAACGAAATGGGAGTGTAAAAATCTACGAGCCTGCCTGAAAAGCTGTGCCCAACGACTAAATCGGTAGGGCTGCATGTACGCACGGTCCTTAGCAGACTCTGTTCAGAGGACATTAGTTTACATGATATTCTGTACATGTACAGCTTGTAAAGCTTTTCATCAATATTAGGGTAAACTATACAGTACTGAATGCACTGCATGTTTTCAGGCGGGGATACATTGTAAAATGTCCACGTGATGCTTTTTCAGAGGAGACGTTTTCAAAGAAAATGGCTGAAGCCCATAGGTCTTTAATGAGCTCTGACAGGGCAGTCAAGAAATATTCCAGTACTGCATGGGTTTCAGAGCCACTTAACCCCCTCCAGTTAAGCTTTGCTGGGTGAACACAGCCAAGGCTTGCATCAGGCAGCAAACCATCTCATGGAAATTAACTAAAAAAGATGTATGTTTTATAAGCAGCTCAAATAATGGAGGTATTCATTTCAACATACTCCCTTTCATTTTTCAAACAAGCATTTACAATGCAATGGTTTTGCCTTTGTTAAAGTTAGAGCGATTGGCATTGCTCTTGACATTATTTTTATTTATGTTTTTTTTTAACATAAATAAATGGCATTGTCATTTACAATGCCACTAGCTTTATCTCTCGCAAATGACACACACCAACACCCACAGAGAGCCCCCCCAACACACACAAACCCCCCCCCACACACACACCCACACAGAGCCCCCCCACACACAGCCCCCCACACACACCCACACAGAGCCCCCCCCACACACACACCTTCTGGCCCATTATCTTTTCTCCTCATCAAAATAACTGCCACACCCCTTTCTTTGTTCTGAAAATGGTAGGTAGCAAGCCATTTCAAATCTAGGGGGCTGTGGCCTAAAGAGAACTTTCTGAGGGCATGGAAAGAACAGCAGTCTCCTTTTTCATGGATGAGCATCCCCTAGCTCGGTTCTTATGCTCCACCTGTCTTTTTTTGATACTTCCTCCATTCTTTCCATAGTGTCAACAGTGGGTCAATATGCTTTGTCCTTTCTTTCCATAGCATCATGGCCGCTGTTGGATTCGATACCAAGTACAATGCAACGGTTTTGCCTTTGACAAAGTTAGAGCTATTGGCACTTTAAATGACAAATTGTTTATTTATGTGTTAGTTTTGAAAACAGATAAATAAATGGCATGGTCATTTACAATGCCAATAGCTTAATCTTTTGCAAATGCGAGACCTATTGCATTTGCACCCACCCCCCCACCCCCACACACACAGCCACACGCACACAGAGCCACACACAGAGCCCACCCCCACACACACACACACAGCCCTACACACAAACAGCCCTACACACAAACAGCATCACACACACACACACAGCATCACACACACACCGCAACACACACACACACAGCAACACACACACACACCGCAACACACACACACACACAGCAACACACACACACACCGCAACACACACACACACACAGCAACACACACACAGCATCACACACACACACAGCATCACACACACACACACAGCATCACACACACACACACACACAGCATCACACACACACACACACAGCATCACACACACACACAGCATCACACACACACACACATCACACACACACAGCATCACACACACACAGCATCACACACACACAGCATCACACACACACACACAGCATCACACACACACACAGCATCACACACACACACAGCATCACACACACACACAGCATCACACACACACACACAGCATCACACACACACACACACAGCATCACACACACACACACACAGCATCACACACACACACAGCATCACACACACACACAGCATCACACACACACACAGCATCACACACACACACAGCATCACACACACACACACAGCATCACACACACACACACAGCATCACACACACAGCATCACACACACAGCATCACACACACAGCATCACACACACAGCATCACACACACACACAGCATCACACACACACACAGCATCACAGGGGAGCAAAGAATTATGTGACAGTGGAGCAACGAATTATGTGACAGGGGATCACATACAACAACGTGAACCAGGTTAAGGAAGATGTCAGGAGCTAAGGCACATAACCCCAACTAGCCCTTCGGTTCTCAAAAACAGTATTCAGAGGCTCGGCACCTCTTCTCACAGAGTAAGCACTATCTGCACTCACTGTATCAGCTTCCTGGGTTTAGGGCATGACTCAAAGGCAACGGTGAGTTGTCAAACTCATGAAGGAGAGTCACATGGGGACAAATTCTGTAAGAGGGACAGATAAAAACAAACATGTGCCTCGAATCAGAACCGCACATTCGTCAAAGCCAGGATGGCAAACCCAGGTTCCCTAAAGGGGTAATCATTATTTCATTTTCCCCGGGTATCCCTCAAGTCCTGAGCGCTACTTACCAAACAGTTCACCCAAACTCGCTGGTAATAGCTGGTTTCACCGTTCCACAATCACTAGTTATCAACTGGGAAATCTCAGAACTCAGCCCGCTGAGATCCGTGTACTTGTGTCGCATTCAGGAATCAAAATCTAAAACAACAAGCTTCAACTAATACAGAGACAGACTCGCATGCATACCACAGTCCACAACAGAGTCAGTTACACTCAGACAGAAAGACAACCTCACAAACACCTGGAAGCATGGTTTGTGCACACAGCATAAGGAACAATGCAGCCCAACATGCTCGCAAGAATATATGAAGAAATTAAATGACACATGTAGCCAGACAAGAAGCGACAAACAAGATCAGTAGACCCGAGTACACCACAACTCGTTCACACGATAGACCCAAAATTGCCGCACACAATATATACATAAATTCTTGCGCACATTATAAGATAGGTAAAATAAGTATCCTGGTAAACGGACAACAGGCCAACCCGCACATCGCCAAGCACAACCTTGGGCTCAGGGAAATACTTCATGTCAGGTACCGACAGAAAACGGCACAGAGACACGCGATCGGACAGGCACACAAAAACACGAAGAGGCAGACACACACTGGGGAAAGGCACAAAGTCAAGGAAAGACAGGCACAGAGAAACGCCAACAAACGGACACAGAAATATAAAATCAAGCAGGCACAATCCACAAACTGGCACATAGAGACACATTCCGACAGTCATACAAATAAAAGGACAGGCACATAGAGACACTGCAACAGAATACACATACAGCAGCAAATACACAAAGATGGACAAAGAACTGCTCGTATAGTTAGTTAACTCCTGGGAAGCCCATGATACTAATATAAGAACGGAGTGCCCTGCCTTCCCTTAGATTGTGGAGAACAGCAAGTGAATTTTTCGTTCAGTGATCTCAAAGACAGGAAGACCAAAAGAGAGAGGACATTGACCTACATCACACGAGGAGAATGAGCGTATTTTATCGAACGTGTTCATGCAGTATAAAAAAACATTTCCAAAACAGACCTCCACTGGTGGCAATCCCGGGCTCTGGTCTACTCTCCCAAGTGAGGAACAGCAGATACCGATCCATAACCTTGGCAAAAATTGCTCCACCTGCCAATGCTCAGGGAGAGAACAGCCGCTGCTCTATCCGAGCAGAGCTACAAAGCGCTGCAGCATCCGAAAAACCCGCTGCAACGCGACGCACTTCCGCCCAGCTGCGAGCAGCAACAGCGAGGTCGGACAACGCGGCCAGGACAACTTTTGTTTGGAAAAAAGTCCGTATTGCAAGGAGCTTTTATCTTGTAACTTCTTATTTTACATTAAAAAAAATAACTATAAAATGTCAGGTGTGCTTATAAACACAAATCACTAAACGCAGGTAATACAAAAAAATTGCAGTAAAAGTGTGCAGCCGCATCTGCATAAAATATGTATTTATAAAAATTAATTGCATCAAAATAAACGTTCATCCTAGAGAAAAATCGGTAAAGCATGAAACCATACGGGTACATTTACAAAACGAGACACACACACACAGGAGAAACGGCACTGCGGGAACAGGGCGGCCCAGGCAGCGGTAGGGGGGCGGGAACGGGAGCCGAGGCAGCGGTAGGGGGCGGGAACTGGGCCGGGGAGACACGGAGAGCGGGAGAGGGGGTGGGAACCGGCAAACAAGCATTAAAAAAAGCAAGCACTCACCTGGACTTCTTCCGGGTGCCTTCAATGGCGGACCAGATTCGGGGGCGTTCCCGGCTTTCGCCTGACGTCGCGTGACGTCGGCAAAAGCCAAAGAATCTCGGGAACGCCCCCGTGTCTGGTCCGGCATTGACGGACAGGCCCCTCGTCCAATGGCTAGGCTCCATTTATGGAGCCAGCCAATGAATACATAGAGACACATTCCGACAGTCATACAAATAAAAGGACAGGCACATAGAGACACTGCAACAGAATACACATACAGCAGCAAATACACAAAGATGGACAAAGAACTGCTCGTATAGTTAGTTAACTCCTGGGAAGCCCATGATACTAATATAAGAACGGAGTGCCCTGCCTTCCCTTAGATTGTGGAGAACAGCAAGTGAATTTTTCGTTCAGTGATCTCAAAGACAGGAAGACCAAAAGAGAGAGGACATTGACCTACATCACACGAGGAGAATGAGCGTATTTTATCGAACGTGTTCATGCAGTATAAAAAAACATTTCCAAAACAGACCTCCACTGGTGGCAATCCCGGGCTCTGGTCTACTCTCCCAAGTGAGGAACAGAAGATACCGATCCATAACCTTGGCAAAAATTGCTCCACCTGCCAATGCTCAGGGAGAGAACAGCCGCTGCTCTATCCGAGCAGAGCTACAAAGCGCTGCAGCATCCGAAAAACCCGCTGCAACCCGACGCACTTCCGCCCAGCTGCGAGCAGCAACAGCGAGGTCGGACAACGCGGCCAGGACAACTTTTGTTTGGAAAAAAGTCCGTATTGCAAGGAGCTTTTATTTTACATTAAAAAAAATAACTATAAAATGTCAGGTGTGCTTATAAACACAAATCACTAAACGCAGGTAATACAAAAAAATTGCAGTAAAAGTGTGCAGCCGCATCTGCATAAAATATGTATTTATAAAAATTAATTGCATCAAAATAAACGTTCATCCTAGAGAAAAATCGGTAAAGCATGAAACCATACGGGTACATTTACAAAACGAGACACACACACACAGGAGAAACGGCACTGCGGGAACAGGGCGGCCCAGGCAGCGGTAGGGGGGCGGGAACGGGAGCCGAGGCAGCGGTAGGGGGCGGGAACGGGGCCGGGGAGACACGGAGAGCGGGAGAGGGGGTGGGAACCGGCAAACAAGCATTAAAAAAAGCAAGCACTCACCTGGACTTCTTCCGGGTGCCTTCAATGGCGGACCAGATTCGGGGGCGTTCCCGGCTTTCGCGTGACGTCGGCAAAAGCCAAAGAATCTCGGGAACGCCCCCGTGTCTGGTCCGGCATTGACGGACAGGCCCCTCGTCCAATGGCTAGGCTCCATTTATGGAGCCAGCCAATGAATGACGAGGGCCGACCCAAACCCACACACACACCTCAAGAGGTTTTTTGGCACATGCGCAAAGCGCATGGCCAGTCAAAACCTAAAAAGGAATATAGCATATCTCTGAACTTCTACCTTCGACTTAATTTTATTTTCCCCATCTGGCCCATTTGCAATATGATACACGTCATATACTACGATTGAGAGTCTACTAGGATTAGGGAAGAATGGAGGAGTTATAATAATGAAAATACTTTATTTGATTTGGTTTAAATCATACAAAGAGTGGATTAACAGCTAAAAACACAAACACTTGTGACTTAAAATTCACGTATAAACACTGGTTAGTTAGTAAACTTTCCGTTTAAAACATTGTGATAAAAAAACAAAGGAAAGCAAAGAAAAATAGTACTGTTAGTGCCTTTTAGTCTTATGGAGTTGTTCTGGCTTAGGGAATCTGATTCTTTACTTATATTGTTTTGAAGTAAATGTCTAAGCATTTTCTGAATCAAGTTCTGTGTCTTTCTTTTCTAGCGCTTTTGCAGCTTAACTTAAAAGCTTTAATGATTTACATGCCAATTGCACTGTTGACCCTCCTAAACATTTTATTACTGCGGATCTGCATGTCCTTATTTGCTCTTTTTCCAGCAACGGCCGCAGCAGTTTTTTCCGTTCGGATAATAGTGCCGGACAAATGCAAAGTAGGTGGAGCACTGATTCATCACCTTGTCCGCAAAGGCGACAGTCCATTGAAAGCCAGGTGCGTTTCCATTTGGGAGTCAAATCTTTGGTTGGGTACACTCCCAGTCTCAATAGAATTAATTGCTGTTTCAATCGGTTTGCAAAGTGTTCCAAAAGGTATGGTTAGGGCTTTAGCTTTTTATATGTCGGAAGCACCGTCCATGCGTTTGTTTTCTTGGACAACGTGGCTTTATCCTGGTCTTGGGACGTTTGGTTAACTGTTTTGTTGACCAATTGTTTAAACTCCGAGTAGGACGGTGTAGTATGCCATGCTTCCTCTAACTTTAAAGCGTCAATCGATTTTTTTAAGAACAAATGAACCGAAGTAGTCAATTTTGATTGCTTTTCAACCTCCAGCCAGCAGTAATGTACCAGGGAGTCGTCCTCTGCTGCTCGCATTCTCCAATAATATTTGACCAGTGCTCCCTGTCTTGCCATGGTGTGATTCTTTTGCTCAAATTCAAGTCTTATCCGGTCTTGTGAGATGTGGCGCAGGATGTTAAACAGTTTTTTGAAGAGGCTGGTTTGGGCGATATTCAAGGATGTTGCATCCTTTGCATTTCATAGTTCGGAACCGTATGTAATTGCGGGTAAAAATTTTGGGGCCACTACCTTTAATAAGTGGGTGATGGAGCTGTCACTAAGTTTTTTTTGCAAGGTTTTAAATGTAAACAGTAATGGTTTGGCTTTTGTTTTCCGATGTTCAAGGTGTTGCTTGTAAACTAAGATGGCTATCCAGAGTTAATCCCAAATACTTATAGGTCTCCTCGCGGTCCAATCTATTGCTATTAATCGTCCAAATGAATTTTGGTATTTTCTTCTGTGGACTGAAAAAATACATGACCTTTGTTTTTTTAAAGTTTATCTGTAGTTGGTTTAGGTCTGTGTATTCTGCCAATTTGTTTATTAGTCGTTGTAGGCCACGGGGCGTTTGGGAGAGCAGCACAATATCATCTGCGTATTGCAAACTTGTTATTCTCTCGTTCCCAAGTTTTGGGGGATCGCCTAATGTTGAACGTAGGTGGTTGTCTAGGTCAGCTGTATATATATTAAATAAACAGGGGGCCAAGACGCACCCCTGTTTTAGGCCATTAATGGTAGTGATTTTGTTTGTTAGGCTTCGACCATCTCCCATTATTATTTATTTGAACCCATGTTTTCGAATAAAGGTCTATAATTGCGTTTAATAAGTTTGTAGGTGCGCCCCAAGATTCCATTTTTGCCCACAAGGCTTGTCTAGGGACCTTATCAAAGGCCGCCTTGAGGTCCACGAAACACGCATACAATACTTACTAGAATTTGTGATGGATTGCTTAGCCAAGAGTGTAACGGCGGAAATGTTTGCTAAAGTGCCCATTAATGCTCGAAAGCCTGTCTGTGTATTGGGGATCAGTTTGATGTTATCGACCCAGTCTTCTACATCCTTAAGCAGGTTTGCAACGTAGATTTTTGCCTCGACATCTATGAGGGCTATCAACCTGTAATTTAAGGGATTTGCACGAGCCCCTGATTTAAGGAGTTATAATAATAAATGTAGAAAATGAAGAAAGCCCATACATGCCAATGCAGGCATCAGCTGAAAGTAGTGTACAGATCCATGTATTAAAGGAGGGATTCAGTCCTAAGCTGTCTGCCATAGTGGAATAGAAGAGCAACACAACATGGAGTCAGGTCCCGGGGCCAGGGAAGTAGATGCGAGTTTCAGTAGAATAGAGATATACAATTAGACATAGGAGGGATAGAAAGTTACAAGCTCGCTTTATGAGAACACATCTTTACGAAAATATGCAGATAAGGCAGCGCAGTCTCATAGAATAGGTGGGAGATTAGGCCTTGCAGAGCGGTAGTCGTGTAGGGAGTAGAGCACTGCTAGGTTTCAAAAGGACAAGTCAAGGACAACCGGTAGAACAAACAATAGTGTAGATGTTCACATTCATTTGGTGTGCTTCTTACTTTCCATAAGGACTACTCCCCGAAGAATAACTGAAGAAGAGAATGTTGAAGATGGCTGCTTCCTACAGCCAAGTTGAAAGCTAACAAAGTAATTGCACATGTCTTCGTGCCAGTTTGAGGAAGAACATAACTGTAGTGCATATATTTGCACGATTTACACTTGAAAAGCTGGGAGAAAGGATAGAACTACCATAAATTATGCTCAGCCATACTATCTTGATAGCAAACATGCTTTCCAGCTCTGACCAGATTTCATGGTCTCTAATATGTTCCAAGGAGCACCTCAAATTTATTTTGAGGAGTTGTGTGTTCTTGGGAGGGACACCTTGTAGACGCCAACCTTGGAGAGGACTGTTCTACTGAGTTGAACACAACAGGACTGTTCGCTACTGAGCATTTGTAGTGATCTCCATCCTAATTGAGTCTATTGTACAGTCCATTGGGGTGGTGAAATAATGTAACAAAACAAAAGAATTTATTCTTACTATAAAGCGGGCTATTTTTTTCTTCCAAAGATCAGAATAGTTTTAGGTGGAACAAGATATTAAAATCTGAAATGAGCAATCTGAGTCATGCACCCAGAAGAAAAAGCCCACAGCAATTGAATGAATAGGATTTTTTATTAGCATATTCAAATTCTTCCGAATGATTTCATCCATTAAAAAGGAAACTTTACATTCATTCACAAATTCCTCACTCACACCCACTACCCCTGCATGAAGCTTAAACACGGCAAACTTTTGTTAGCAATTCCTTTCAGAAAGAAGATAGTCTTTAGACAATGTGCCTTTCAAACCATACAAAAAAAAGTTATTTCTAAGATGGAAAAGAGCTCAGACTTGATTTGATTTTTGTAAAGCGTGGCGTATGCCCAAAGGACACTTGGTGCTAGGAGTCTACTGCTAGGTCATTTACAACAACAGTGAGAACTAAAAAGGAAGAGGAAAAAGAGCCAGGTTTTCAGCAGCTTCCTGATAAGCTGTAAATTGGATTGGCCTCGCAAAATCTCTGGAATATGATTCCAGAGCGTGGTAGATGGATGGAAAAGAGGTCAGACCTGGGTTGGTTTATTGAGGAAATCCAGACTGGCCAGATTAAGAACACTGTCTGGAGACAATTGAAGCTTTAAGTATCCAGTCACCCACATGCGAACAATAAAACAGGTGGGTTCAGTTTTTTAAAATTAAACTTCGTTAATTAAATAGGACTTCAGAATGAAGAGTGGTATCACAAATGTGAGATATTTTTTGGAACCTTCCTTGACCAGAGAATAGAAATATGCTTCCTGGATATCACCTGAACTTATTGAATCCCCAACATATATTGCCAACAAGATTTGAGAAAGAGGGAAAGGAATTAAATTAAATTGTAAAGGTCCTGAGTTCAATACATTCAAGTATTGTAGTATCTTAGCAGGTAAATATCCACTGGTGAAATCTCTTCGACTCTCACCTGTCTGCAGGGCATTTATAAGTCTTCAGCCCAAGAAGCTGCTAAATGATAAATTCTACAAATTCATTAGCTGAAAGAAAAAACGTTTCTCAAATGTAGGAGAATGGTCTTTGATAACGTGCAAAATATGACATTTTCTTTTCTTGTTCCTTCGATGCCTTGTATTCCTTGTCAAGGACAAGAGATCGAGGAGGGCAAAAACGTTGTCTTTACCTAGGCTGAAGGGAAAAAATTAAAACAGAGGTATAAGATTCGTTTAAACTATGGTTGGTTAATCTATTTTTTGTTGTTGTTAACATTCACAGGAAGTACTCTTAACTCCTTAACCGCGGTGGATTTTTCCGCGGTGGTGCGGGCTTTCTAAAGGGAGGGCGGGGCAGCGTCGGGCAACGGCAGCACTGGGGAGGGAGTGCTCCCGTCGGCCTTTGGCCGAAGGGGAGCACGGAAGGGGTTGAGAAAGATACATCAGACTAAAGCTTTTTTTTCCAGTCCTCCGAGGATTAACAAAAAGCACCACACTAAACCGTCCTACATAATAAAGTGGCATAACAACTTTATCAGCAAGACTAACTATCTAAATGGCCCTGAACGTAAGTGAAGGTAAAATCTGTTGGAATCAACGACTCTTCCTCACAGTTTCATCAGTATTTTCTGTAGACTTTATGAATTGTTACCCTATTGAATCAATATAGGGATAGGCATTCAGAATGGCATTTTGAGTATCCTATAAATAAACCATCAGCACTTTTAATATTTTAAAAGGATTTATTCTGCGATTACAGGATTTTAATTGAGCCAATCAGTAGGCATGACATTGGAGCTGCTCTCAAGGCATTCATATTTTTCGTTCTATTTAAAAAGGCCATCTGATCACCATTAATGTTGATAGAAGAGCACCCAAAATTCAAACGGTAATGTTCTCCTATCCCAGAAAAGATTTTCTAGGATAACCTGAAGAAGCTGGCTGTGGTACTCGATGTAGGATATTTAACATTGCAAGCCTAAAATACTGCATATGGCTAAACAAAAAGTTGCAGGTGAATCCTGATCAAAAAGTGGTGCGAAGATTTCCAATGTTCATGAAAAAACTTTTATTCTCAGTCCAAATTCCTAAGATATTACAATGAGCAGAGCCTCTCCCTGACCACTTCACAATAAAAAGTGACAACTTATTCCTGTTGGTCCCTGACAGTAGGACCTAGAAACAGCAATCAGAGATGCTCCTGACCGAGTCAAAAACATATGGGGCACAGAGAAAGAAACTTGGAGGAAACAGCATAGTTGTTGGCAGGAAAGAGCTGCTAGTAAAACACGTTTATAACAGTACAGGCTTGTAAGCACCAAAGAGCACTGGCAAATGCAAGCGGGATTGTAGAAACGAGAACTCATGGTTAACTTATCAACACAAATCCTGGGGCCATCGAGATACCACCAAAACAGAAATGGGCCGAAATGATAGAGGTAGGGTCCCTCAATTCTTTAATCCCAACTGAGAATTAGAATGCATCTGAGCTGGACAGAAGTCTGTTGCAAATAGAAGAATTTAACGACTTGCAGCCAAGAAGTGCATACTACCAGTAAATATATTTTTGCTACAGTTCTATCCTTTACACCTTAGTCTCAATATGGGGAAGTTAAAAGGCAGGAAATTAAACAAAATTATAACAACAGTGATGGAAAGTATATCTCAAGCAAACATGCTGTAGAACTGAACATCCTGAGAGTACTGCCTGCATTGAACACATACAGCTAGCCAAAGAGTCTGTCTTGCCGGTTATATTACTGAGTGTATGCCACTAGAAAGCAACAAAAGCGGTCATAGCTTTAACAAAAGTTTTGCAATAATTTTTTCCAGCAGAGCCCTCGGGGCACTGAATGAATACAAAGGCTTATGCAGTAGACAATCAACGACGGAGTGGGTCTTGCAGGAGCATTTCCTGTGTACATAGCCCTGAGCCTCAGAAAAAAACCTCTGGCCTTTGGGCCAGACTAAAAATTTAGAGCACTTCTTATATTCATATTAACATGTATCATGTGACACAGAAGTGGAGAAAACCGGAAATCCAGGACCTTAGGCTGAATATTCATCAAATGACGTTGGTAATCACAGAGGAGTGGATCCCATGTCGCACCTTGTCATCATTCAGTTTGTCCTTCAGAGATGCCATGAGTATGTGCAGTGCACTTTACTGCCAGTAACTGGACTAAGATTTCCTGACAAAAGCCAATTTTCCAACTTAATACAGCAAGCCACCCTAGTTTTAAGCAGGCCTGACCAACACGGCTAAGATATTTCAATTATATTGTTTAGATTTAAATGACATTGGAACAAAATCTCTATCGTGGGATCAGCATGCATAGTTGGCTGCTCAACAATGCAAATAAAAAGGCCCCTGTGTTGTGTTTCATTAGGATCTAATTTCAGCCAATTAACCTTTCAAGAATTAACATGAATATCAATTTGAACCTGATGGTGGTTTAAAAAAACGAACCCCCTTTAATATGGTGAATGGCAAGTGCTTTTTTGTTAGTCTAAACCCCAATCACAAGCAAACTATCTGTTTCTTCACCTGTGCAATGCCTTTTGCTTGTCTGATCAATTATTCTGCGACGAGCTTGGGTAGCGATATGCCAGACTTACAGGGTATAGAAGCCCGAGATTAGCAATCAAAAGCTAGAATGAGATTTCACTCTTATTTTTGGAATGTTCTTCTGTAGAAGATGCAAGATCTCCCCTATGGCCATGCCACAATCAAAAAACAAAATGCTTTCCCCACAAAATATAGTGACTGCTCGTGATACATTTTTTGAATTCTTTTTTTCTAAAAAGGGTCAAACAATATATATAGCCTTCCGGTTTAATTCAGAAAAAGGCCCTCGAAAGAACATAACATTTTTCTCAAAGAGGAGAGCATTTAAAGTTCTGCTGATTGTCACAGAGCTCACTTCAGTGGTGGCTGGAAGATCTATCTACATTCACATTCTCTTGGCTGAGATGATGGACATCGACTAGTGAAAATTTAAGGCACAGCTCTTCCAGGAGGTTCATAATCAATTAACATAAGTCATGAACTGGCCAGTAATAGACCCATTAGCTAATAAGAGAGTTGCCTGCTGAGGATCCAAATCTTTTTACCTTTCTTAAAAGCCAGTGGGAATGCAATTTTATTTAGAAAGCAGTATTTTCCAGCATTCTATGCTTTGCTTTAAGTGTGATATAAAAGGTGGGGGAGGGAGACTCTAAAAGGGGTGTGGTATAAAGGTATTAAGGAACTTTAAGGGCATTAAGAACATTAAGGGCATCATTTAGAGTTTGTGGAAACGATACTCTGCCACAAAAGTGAAGGAGTACCCCTCCTGACAAAAACCCTCAGCCCGCCCACTCTGTTTTGAGATGGGGCAGACCACCAGTTTTCTGAGGCCAGTGCCCCCTCTAACTACTGTGGGAAAACTGACTCTGATGGGCCGAAAGACTAGGGGCTCGAAGGACTAACTGAATCAGTCCACTGGCCCTATTCGGCGTGTATGATGTGATGTCCAGTTTTTCTGTCCATCCTGAACGGAGGAAAATAAGAATGACCCACACCCACTGGGAGAAGACTCCCAGTGTGTGGGCGCCAGTAAGGTTTTTGGTTTGTTTCTGAAAAAAAAAAAAGTGTAGTGTGCGACACACCTAAAGGCCGCACACCAGTGTTTAGCGCCTACACAGAAGCTGCGATGGCAGCCCCTCCTCGGAGTGCACAGAGGTCGCAGTCTTCTGTTCGGCAGGGTGTCTGGTGTAATGTCCTCTGCCACCCTGACGGTCAAAGTGAAGATTGCCATACACTAAATCAGGGCCCAAGAATCCTCTACAAGAGGCATGGTCTGCGTACTAAGTATACAGAGTAAAACAGGTGAACTACAATCCTGAGCTTTTCATTAACAGTTTTACTAATAAAGAATACCTGAAATCAAAAGGCAGCAAGACGTTTATGTGCTTATAGCTCCAATATCCTAGGCCATACGCAATAAACATTTGATAGGGCAAATTTAAAAGTTGGCTTGCTACCTAGTACTACTATTAGAAAGTCAAGTGTATAACAGGAATACCTTGGTAATTCAATTGTAATCAAACAGTATCTGAAATCCTCAAACACCAATGGTAAACAGAAGTATTTATCAAAACACTGTCCAGTTACCGCCTACTACCACATGACCAAGGAGAAAAGGACTCAATGTCAGTCTGCCTTGAACCCATTAACTGGAAACACTATAGTCAGTTGAAATATGCTCAGTTAAGGTACTGAGAGTTCAAAGAACAATCTTAAATGGCTTTCCAACAAGGTGAGTGTTGTATATTGCTTTTATGTTCTCTATGGTTTCTGTTCTCTATGCTCTCGCTTTACATTCTAGATTGTAGATGGCTCTGACTCGTGAAATTCCATGAGTGTCAGTTCTGTGCCTGGCCAGCAAGCGTTTGGGAGACTGCTGTTCCTTGCTCCAATAAACTGTATTACACATCCTGAAGTGGTTACTTACTTTATATACAACAATTTTTGGCGACGTTACCTGCTGGCCAGAGGATCGTAGAAGGTGTATGCTGTCAAGGAGCAGAGACGGGTATTTCTCTTCAAATATCCCGTTGTCGAGCAGCGTTCCCATCGCTTAAGACCCACGACGTGTAAAGTATCTTCGGTTTCTCTGTCCATGTGGAGATTGCTGTCTTCTATTCAAGGGAAGTTGAATTTGGCAATTTTCATTGACTATATTGCCCATTGGACTGTGAGTAGCCTGCGTTATTCAAATCCAGTTGACATTCTCTGCGCGCTGAGTTCTGCCTTGACGCATCACATTGCAGTGTTGTGACGTTCATGCGCTGCGTGTCAAGCCTCAGTTTCAAGCGTTGCAAGCCTCAATCTGGATCGCGGCCATTTTATATTGGTCTTTTTTTCACTCTTACTTCTACGCAGCACGTTTAGGCTCTTCCTGTGTGTCCGGAGATTCCGAATAAATAATGATGGAAAGGTATGTTTCTTTTATGTAAACAAGTGGGCAATAAAACTTGAATACGTGTTTAAAGGAAAAAAAGAGTTTTGCCAAACAAGGAGTTTTAGTTTATTGTTACGAAATTTACTTGCTATAATTCTTGCAATGGCTCAGCAAGCTAATGTTTCAGTGAATATAACCTTGCCACTCCGTTTTTAAGTGAAGTAGGCAATCCACAGATTCCATGGGAAGATTAGTTCATCATTTTTGACAACTACTTGGAGGCATTAGATGGGCAAGAATTCTCTGCTAAGCGAAAAAAAGCAATTCTCCTTAGTACTCTAGGGAAGGAAGGACAGAGAGTCTTTAGATTTTTGCCTATAGCCTTACAAGCAAATGGTCAACCTTTGCCTGATGAATATAAAGAAGCCATTACTAGATTGGAAGTGAGATTAGCTAAAGAGGAAAATCTAGTAATGAGTCGTTATAAATTCTATACTCGACACCAAAGAGAAGCTGAATCCATAGATGAATTTGTGGCACGTTTGAGAGAATTATCCATAAAATGCAAGTTCGGAGCCATGAATGATGAGCTCATAAGGGATCAATTAATAGTTCAGTGCAGAAACAAAAAGATACAAGAACGACTTTGGGCGGCAAAGAACCCTACATTAAAACAGCTATTGATCTGGCTAAAGTAATTGAACAGTTTGAAGATTGTATGAAAGTTATTGACTCCCACAAAAAGAATATCGCTCAACAAGACATTTCTGAGGTTTCTGAGAAAAGAACAAATCCACCGTGCCATTTCTGAGGTTTCTGAGAAAAGAACAAATCCACCATGCGAACATTGTGAAGAAGGTTCTGTTGCAGTTGTTAAAAATAAAAACAAGTTTCTTTTCAGAAAGAGTACTCCTAACAACAGACAGTGTTCAAGATGTGGGAGTTTTAGACATTCTTCTGAAGCCAGGTTTTGTTTTGCAGCAAATAAGGAGTGTTTGAATTGTGGACGTTTGGGTCACTTTTCAAAGATGTGCAAGTTGAAAAATAAGCAAAGAGTTGCCGTTGTAGATGACTACATACGTGAAGATTTAAGAGAAAGAGACAAACTACTTGTTGTCAATGATGTGGAGGTTGTTGGAGAGGAGAAGCTTCTCAACAGACCTAAAGCCCTCTTCTACATTGATGGTCAGGAAGTGTCTTTGATGGTGGACACTGGTTCTCGTTACACAATCATACCTCAAGTTCTGTTCAGAAGCATATGGAAAGAAAGACTTCTTTCACCTGGTGACATTTCTCCTACTAGCTTTCAAGGAGAAAAAATTGACATTCTTGGCTATTTTGATAGTGATATTGTTTTTCAAAATAGGTCTACCTTTGGTAGGGTTTAGGTTTCAGTAGGTACCCAACCCAGAATGGGTGGGCCATATCAATATGATTTGTACATTATCATAAATCCAAGGGCTAGGAACCAGGTAATGGTTATTGAAGATGAAAGAGTTGACAGTATTTTACAAGAGTTCAAGTCTGTGATTAATGATGAATTAGGAGAGCTAAAAGGGTATTCTCATCTTATTAAATTAAAGAAAAACAGTGTTCCTGTACAACACAAGCTAAGGAGAATACCTTTGTCCATTAGGGATGAAGTCAAATCTCTGATTAACGACATGTTACAGAGTGGGGTGATCGAGCTGGTAGAAGCCTCTCTGTGGGTTTCTCCGGTTATCGTTTCGAGAAAACCTGATGAGAAACTGAGGTTCTGTGTCGATCTCAGGTCCTTAAACAAGTGTGTGATTGCTGACACTTTCCCCTTACCTAATATAGGGGAAATGGTGTCTACTCTTCAGGGAGCTAAGTTTTTTTTCTAAACTTGACCTGAAGAGTGCATACCATCAGGTTAGATTGCATGATGCTTCAAGACAATTCACTGCTTTTGGGACCTCTGAGGGAATTTTTCAATTCACACGGCTTCCTTTTGGATTAATTTCAGCAGCCAGTGTGTTTCAAAGGATGGTGAGTGAAATTTTCAGAGGCATACGCAATGTAGTTTTCTTCCAAGATGACATCTTGCTTTTTGGAGACACTGAAGCTAGTCATAACCGGGTACTCAAGGATGTTCTGTGCAGGATCTGTGACACTGGTCTTACTTTATGTAAGGAGAAGTGTTCTTTTCTTGTGCAGAATATAGAGTATTTAGGGCATGAGATCTCAGCTGATGGTGTAAAACCAAAGAGGGATCTCTTGGAAGCAATACGTCTTGCTCCTAGTCCTGTGGACAAAGATCAGTTGCGCTCCTTTATGGGGTTGATCGAATATTATTCAAAATTTGTGGAAAAATTCTCAGAAAAGACTATACCTTTAAGGGAGTTACTTAAGAAAGGTTGTACATTTGTGTGGTGCTGTGAACAAGAAAATTGCTTCAAAAATATAAAGGAAGCCATTTGTAATGCTGGAATTCTTGCACCCTTTGATACGAGTAAGACATCCATCCTTATGGTGGACGCTAGTGCCTCTGGTATTGGTGCTGTTTTGTTACAAAAACACAAGAATGGTGTTCGCCCCATTGCCTTTGCCTCACGCTCTCTCTTTCAGAAAAAAACTACTCTGTTATTGTGAAGGAGGCTTTGGCTGCGGCTTGGGGTACGCATTACTTTCGTAATTATTTGTGGGGTACAAAATTCAACTTAAAAACTGATCACAAGCCTCTTGTTCGCATTTTTTCGCCTGGAGGATTTACTTCTGGTTATCCCAGACTTGCTGCTAAGTTACAGGAGTATCAGTTTGAAATCTCTCATTTACAGGGGTGGAGAAATTTTCAAGCAGATTGTTTGTCAAGACTTTCTGTTCCTACTGCAACTGGTAATGTGGACTTTAGTCTTGATAACACTGATTCTAATGTTGCATGGATTGATTATGTTCTTCATCTTAGTGAGGGTTCATTTTCAAAAGAAGAATGGGTTGATGCCATCACAAGTGATATTGTTCTAAAAAGTTATTCAACTAATGAAAGTTGGATCCAGAAGAGAGAGTTGTGTTAGTGTTAATGCCAGGCCATTTTTAAAAATTGATGAATTTTCTTTGTGTAGTGATTTTGTCTTGATGCGTGGGGAAAGATTTGTTCCACCTTCTTCTCCAAGACCTAGATTGATTGGTTTAGCACACGAAGGTCACCTTGGTCATACTTTAATTCAACAGCGTCTAAAGGCAAATTTCTGGTGGCCAGGGTTAGACTCCCAGGTTTCTTCTTGGGTCGAGTCTTGTTCTTTCTGTAAAGAAAGTGAAAAAAGGTTGAAGGTTGCTGAGGGTTCAAAACTTGGGAAATTATCTAATCCCAATTTACCTTGGCACACTTTATGTATTGACTTTATTGGCCCAATGGGAGAGTTGCCATTGTCGCAGCGTTTTGCCATAGTTTCAATTGATCTTTTTAGCAAATGGCTTTCTGTAGAATTCTTAAAAGACATTACCACTGAGACTACCATTCAGCATTTGAGGTCCTTATTTCAACAGGAAGGGTTTCCTAGTGTTATTATTACAGATAATGGCCCACAGTTTGTGTCTCACACTATGTGTTCTTTTCTGAGAACTTCTGGTATCACACATCACAGGACTTCTTTCTATAATCCGCAGGGTAATGATTTGTGTGAGCGCTTAAACAGACTTGTTAAAAGGTACCATTCAAATGGCTCGCACTCTAAGAACGAATGTTAATGACTTAGTTCAAGATATGGTGTATGCTTATCGTACCAATGGTCATGGTTTAAATTATAGATCACCTTTTGAAATTATGCGTGGAAGAGTTCAAAGTACCAAGTTAACACCATCATGGCTAAAAAAGTTAATTTCTGATGATGATTATCAGTTTGATGTTACTGATTCACAGATTTCTTCTTTGAAAATTGGAAAAGGTGATCTAGTTGAGGTGAAGCCAGGGAGAGTCACAAGTGGATTATCTAAGTTTTGAGGGCCTTTTGTGGTAAAGAATGTTTTTCCCCAATATGTTACTCTTTCTAATGGTGAAAGATGGAATCTGAGGAGGGTGGCTCTGTATCAGAAAAAGAAGGATGGTAACTTTAAAAAAAATGTGAATAATGGTGGGAATAGTGGTTATATGTTCTCTTCACTTGAAGATTCTTCTAGTCCTTCTGATTCTCATTCTTTCCCTTTTCCCAGGCAGATTGATGGTGGTGGTGATGCTACGGAATCGCTACATAGCAGTAGTACTTCTAACCTTTCTATTCCTAGCATTGTCTCCAACCCTGAAAGTGTCAGAAGTTCAAGGTACCGTAGGCCACCTTTGTACCTGAGTGATTTTTATTGTGATTAATTTATTTATTTTCTTCTCCTGTATTAATCTGTTATTTGTTTTTGTATTAAGAAGGGAGATGTGTTGTATATTGCTTTCATGTTCTCTATAGTTTCTGTTCTCTATGCTCTCGCTTTACATTCTAGATTGTAGATGGCTCTGACTCGTGAAATTCCATGCGAGTCAGCTCTGTGCCTGGCCAGCAAGCGTTTGGGTGACTGCTGTTCCTTGCTCCAATAAACTGCGAGTATTACACATCCTGAAGTGGTTACTTACTTAATATACAACAGTGAGCAACGGACTGGCGTGGCTGACGCAAACCACCACCTCCAGCAATAGTTGTGGTCCAGCACACTTGAAATCTAGGCCTGCCTTCACCCAAATATATTGATGATCAAATGTAATCAGGTCCGCCAACAGAGTGACAATTTCCTAGAACTGTGCAGTTTTTTTTCTTAAGGGTTGAAGGACAGAAAGGCTTCAGAAGGGAAGGACAGAAATAGAGGCCCACACATACTACCCTGTGTCCATGTCCATTTATTAGTTCTGGCTTGACCATGCAGATGTCTCATTACCAAATATTTGAAATATACATAGTGGCCTTTGGCTCCATCCAGAGAAGTATACTCTATCACCTCAGGCTACTGTGCAATTGATACATCATTCCGACTTCCAGGCAGTGCTTTCATTCGAATGAATGAGCGACTAATTTACATTTGAAAAGAACATTCAATGTTTGTCACAATCAATGTTTGTCACATTCAATGTTTTTATGTCATGGATGAGTTCTATACAGAAATATTTTATTTAGCTACTTTTCCCCCTAACTGGCAAAGCCAATAGGTCCGGCGTTAACATGTAAAACAACACTTAAGAAAATTGAAGCCAGGTGTATTGGCTTTGCCAGTGCTTGTTTTCTTTGCCAGGATTCAGCACTTGCATGCCATCGCGCGCCTGGAGCACTTGAGACAGGTCTCATGGGAGAGTAAAATACGCGCCATGCTGACCTAGCGAAGCACCTAGACACCAGTAGCACAATACTGTTGAGTTCAACAATCCTCACTCAGGCAGCGCAACGCCCTCAAGGATCAAGGCACGCGCGAGAAGCTGGAACTCTCCTTTCTGTTTCACTGACAGGCTAGCCTTACAAGAGGCAGAAGCACAACAATAAAACACCTTGAGACACAAGAGCCCAGCAGACGTAGTGCCTTTATTTAACTTTCTGTACAACTTGGCAGGGGCAGACTGGTCTGCCTAAAATGAATAACTGGAAGAACCCGAGCTGAAAACACTTCTCACAGGATCCTGAGGTTTATCTGCCGCTCAGTCAGAAGGCTTCTATTTCCCACACAATTACAAGCACCGCATCAACATCATTAAATATTGACCACCATAAATACCAAAACAGCATTGATGTTTCTCAGCCCATCCCCGTCAGTGCGTTCATTGTGCATCAATTAATCTTGATCGGCTGCTGTTTCGGGCTAACATGGCTGAAGTCTTCTAGTAAGAGCAGGAAGAGGACGCTGTAGAAAGGCTAGCTCAGCACTAGAGCATGGGAAGGTTAATGACAGTCAAATGAAGCTTCAATTCATTCACTTCACTCAATAATGAAAGATTTTAACGCCAACTTTGAGACCCGAGGACAGATGCTATAAACGCTATAACAATGGAGACAAAATATTGCTTAAACTTGTCGAAATGTATGATGAGGCAATTTTTTGATAAACAAAAATCATACTGATTCATCAGCAAAAGCAGCTTCCAAAATTATTTACCAAGAAATATTTGGCAATAAGTTTATAATTTTATGATTCTAACAAGTTTTATTTAATAATAAAAAATAATAATAAGGATATCAATGTCCTGATCAATCTGATTGCCTGCTGAAATTATGATCTTTTTCTACGAGTTCACCTGTACAGAACAAGTTACTTACCTTTGGTAACGATGTATCTGTAAGAGACATAGATTAGTTATAGATTCCTTACCTTGTGAATTACCCTCAAGCATCAGACTGGATCTGGACAGTTTTTCGTCAGCAGTACCCCTGCGCGTCGAAAGGTGGCGTTGGTCAGCTCCGTGTTAGTCGTTGGCGTCGTGGTCGCCGTGATGATGTTGCAGTAGTTAATTAGAGGCCACCCTCGCACGCGGACGTTGGTTCTGTACACAACTTTCCACGCCAGAAGCACAGAGCCATGCAAGACACTGACCACTGGTGCACAAAACTAGGGCCCTGAAAGAAGTCCTTAATCCTAGAAGTAAGTTCGCAGAATATGGAGGATGGGTGGGGCGGTAAGGAATCTATAACTAACCTATGTTTCCTACAGATATATTGTTACCGAAGGCAAGTAACTTGTTCATCTGAAAGAAACAGTTAGCTATAGAATCCTTACCTTAGAACAGATACCCCAACAATACCAACCCCAGAGGTGGGTCTGCAAACTAAGTTCACACCAGGAAGTCCTGGAGAACAGAACGGCCAAAGAAGCTGTCTCTCCGGACTTGGCTGTCCAGGCAGTAGTGTCTTGTGAACGTGTGCAGCGATGCCCACGTAGCTGCCTGACAGATGTCATTAAAGGGAATAACAAGCTTTGAAGCACAAAACGACCTATCTAGACATGGTTTGTGCACGGCCTGACCTTTTTTGGCGCCCACGTAGCCAACAAAGAGCTGGTTATCCACTCGGAATTGTTATGTGCAATCCAAGTAAAAGGAAAGCGCATGCTTTGGATCCAGACGGTGGAGCCTCTCTTCTTTGGAAGGATGCGGACAGAATGTGGGCAAAGAGATGGCCTGACCAATATGGAAAGAGTAACTACTTTGGGAAGGAAGGAAAGACTAGTTCTAAAGCCAACCTTGTCCAGATGAACGGTCAGAAAACGAGGCTTAGAAGAAAGTGCTTGGAGCTCACTCACCCTGTTCTCAGAGGTGATGGCCACCAAAAAGGCAGTTTTTAAGGTTAGAAGTCTGAGAGGACAGTTATGTAGCGTCTCAAAGGGAGCGCACATAAGATATGTAAGAACCAAGTTCAAGTCCCACTGGGGCATTACGAAGGGAACAGGAGGAAAAAGATAAGTAATGCTCTTAAGGAAGCGATTTACAACAGGGGACTTGAAAAAGAGAAGGCTGATCAGGAAGCCTAAGAAAGGCTGAAATGGCCGAGAGGTTGGGCCAAAGAAGAGAGGAACGAGAGAACCTCAGAAAGAGAGGCGGAAAGGGGATCCACAGTCTTTGCTGTGCACATGCCACACTTTTGTTCCATCTACAGGCGTATACCTTCTTAGTGGAGGGACGCCTGTCTTCCAAGATAACATCACAGACTTCAGGAGGAAGGTCAAAAGCTGTTAACTGTCGCTGCTCAATCTCCACGCAAGCAGGTGGAGGCTGGACAGGTTTGGGTGGAGGACCAGCCCCTGCTGCTGCGACAGAAGATCCTACCGAAGAAGCAGTCGGATCGGAGAATCGATGGCCATGTGTAATAGCTCAGGATACCAGACCCTTCATGCCCAATCTGGAGCCACAAGTAGGACTTGGGCCCGGTCGCGCCTGATCTTCTTCAGCACTTTGGGCAATAGTGGTATAGGCGGAAAAAAGTATAAAAGGCCGCAACTCCACTCACGGCGAAAAGCGTGAACGAGCGAGTGCCTTGAAAATTCCAACACGCAGAATAGCTGACATTGCGAGCTCTCCTCTGTGGAGAATAGATCTAACAAAGGCTCTCCCCACCGTTGAAAGAGACTTGCACCACCGAGTGACTCCATTTGTGATCCATCATGCAGCTGAGTTCGACCGCCCTGGTGTTCAGTGAACCTGCCAGGTGTTGAACCACTTGGGATATGCCCTGATGTTCCGGAGACGGAGATCCTCCTGACATAGGGTCCACGACCCCACCCGCCCGGTTTGTTGCAGTACCACATGGCGGAGGTGTTGTCTGAGAACACCTGCACTACTCTTACCCGGACAGAGGGAAGGAAAGCTTTGAGTGTAAGACAAATCGCCTGAAGCTCCAGAAGGTTCATATGGAGCCCGGACTCTGCCGGATATCAGAAGCCTCTGATCTCCACCTCCCCCATGAGGCCGCTCCATCTCAGAAGTGATGCATCCGTCACCACTGTGAACTCTGGTTGGGGAAGGGAGAGGGATCTGCTGTCGACTCAATCCTAGTTCGTTAGCCACCACCGCAATTGCTTTGCAGTGCCCTCTGAGATCTGGAAGCAATCGGACAGGTTCCCCTGATGGTGTGCCCACTGGAGCTTCAGGTCCTACTGCAGAGCCCGCATATGCCTTCTGGCATGGTCCACTAGCTGGATGCAGAAGGCCATCAGGCCCAGTAGCCAGAGGGTCATCCTGACCGAAATCTGGGATTGAGGCTGAAAGATCGGAATTATAGCACGAATATCCAGACTCGTTGTTCGGGAGGATAGACCCGAAACTGCGTTGTGTCCAGAACCGCTCCGATGAATAGGAGCTTCTGAGAGGGAGTCAGGTGCGACTTCAGCATGTTGGAGAACCCCACCGAATGCAGGAGGTCGGCCGTAGTCTGGAGGTGGGAGACGACAGCCTGGGGCGAGCTCTCCTTCAACAGCCAGTTGTCGAGATAGGGGAAGACTGTAACCCCTGATCTGCGCAGATGAGCTGCGACCACCTCAATCACTTTCGTGAACACCCGAGAGGCGCTGGTAAGGCCAAAGGAGAGCATGGTATACTGAAAATGCTCATTACCTACCGTGACCCGCAAATAGCGTAGGTGGGCCGGCAGGATGGGGATGTGAAAATAGGCGTCCTGCAAGTGCAACGCTACCATCCAGTCTCCAGGGCAGACAGGACTTGAGCTAGTGTCAACATTTTGAACTTCTCCTTCCGGAGGAAGCAGTTGACGTTCCTGAGATCCAAAATAGGAAGCAGGCCTTTGTCCTACTTGGGCAACAGAAAGTAGCAACCACAACCTACTTCTGGGGCAGGAATTCGCTCAATGGGTCCCTTGGCCAAGAGAGCCACAACTTTCTGTTGGAAAAGTGCCAGATAATCCTCTGACATGCGATGGTACTGAGGTAGCATTGTTGGGGGGGGGGGTTAGTCTCGAAGGGGAGGGAGTAGCCCCTTCAGACTATTTGCATAACCCACCTGTCCGTCGTGATGGTGCGCCAGTGGAGGGGGACAGGGGGATTGATGGCGAATCCTGCCGCCCACTGGCGAATGGTGGCCCTGAACAGTCAGACTAGGAGGGTTTAGAGGCTGCTGCAGAGGGGGCGGTGGTGGACGGGCCTGGGTGCTGGCCCCCTGAACCATGACAGTGGTTCCCACATCCCCAGCCGCGCAGGAGAGGAACAGCTTGTGCCGGCCTGTGGCCCTGGGTTGGAAGTGGTGGGGCACCCCTTCCGTAGCCACGAAAGGGGCGAAAAGCAGACTGCGCAGGGCGAGTGGTGGAGAGGCCCAAGGACTTGGCCGTAGCCGTAGCCAGTGAGTCCTTGAAGCACTTTAGTGCGCGGTCTGCCTTGTCACCGACCAGGCGACGGCCATCCAAGGGCATGTCCATACGGGTAGCTTGGACATCCCCAGAAAAGCTAAATCGATCTCAGCCAGGCGTAGCGTCGAAGGGCTACCGATGTTGAAATAGTCCTACCTAGCGAGTCAGCGGTGTCCAGTCCACAGATTATTGTAAACTTCGCTGTGTCACTCCCCTCTGCAACTGCACGGGAGAGTACTGCCCGGGCCTCCTCCGGGCACTGGGGCAGCACATGCGTCACCGTATCCCACACTGAGTGGGTATAATGGCCCAAAAGACATGCAGTGTTTATCGACCACAGTCCCAAGCGGGAGGAAGAAAACAACTTCTTCCCAAGATGGTCCAGCTTTTTGGATTCCCTATCAGGTGGTGCAGTAGGGAATGCGCCTTTGGATGTGGAGGCGTGGACCATCAAGCTCTCAGGGGTTCGGGTGTTGGGAGAAGATGGTGGGGTGTGGGGAGAAGATAGTGGGGTCGGCCGGGCAGTGGTGTCGGGCAATCATCCTATCCACAGGAGCCCCTGTGTTGGGACTGGACCAGGTGCCCAAAAGGATGTCTGTTAGAGCTTCACTGAACGGCAGCAGGGGCTCCGAAGAGCTCGCTGCTGGCTGAAGCCCCTCTGTCTGGAGGTTAGTCCCGACTGCCACCGTAGGTAGCTCAAAGTGGAGAGCCTCGGCTGCCCTACCCAACACCACTGCGTAAGAAGCTCCCTCCTCCATAGCCACGGTAGGAGGAAGCAACATGCAAATGTCTTGGGAAATATCCAGACCACTAACTTCACCCAGTTCCTCTCTCAAGTTCAGGTCATTACTCTAACTGGTCTGCTAGAGGGTCTCCAGACCCATCCCAGTCCTTCTCACCCTCCTCTGGTTGCCAATCTGGCCTGATTGGAGCACCAGGATAGAACAAGGGCACAAAGGTACTCATCGGCGCTGGATCCGGCGTCGGTCGGCGCCGATCCGGCTTCGTGTCCAATCCAGGGTGGAGGCCGGGGTTGACGCCGGCTGGGGACACAACCGGCGTCGGCTGCGGACGTGGTGCTGGTGGAATCAGCGCCAGGGGAGGTGTAATCAGGTCGACAGGCACTGATCTGGATCCAGGCCTGGATCCAAGGGGACTGCGGTGCCGGGGCCAGAGCCGCCGGTGTCGAAGGCCCAGAGCCCTCAACTGAGTCTGTGGGGTCTGAAGGCGCGCCTTGCGGAGTCGGGCTGCCCAAAGATGGCATGCATCGCTTCGTAAAAGATGCAAAGCTGGGCAGAGGTCGCTCCGGGTCCCGGGAAGAGAGGGAAACTCTGAGTCAACCCTTCGGGCTCCGCAAGAGGAGCCGTGGGAGAGGCACCCGCAACCCTCGTCGCGTCGGCTGACCGACTAGGAGAAGAAGTCGAAGAGCGACGATGCTTCTTCGACTTCTTCTTGTGCTTCAACTTACCTGAGGAGTGCGAAGACTTTGAAATAGACTGGTGGTGGTGGCTCCGCGACCGGTCCCTCGACCCCCACACGACCGGGACCTCGAACGGCGCAGAGCCAACTGCCGGGCCTCGAGAAGCTTTCGAGACCGCTTCCACAAAGACTTCGGATTCATGACCCGGCAGTGGGAGTACGACTTGGGATCGTGGTTGCGCTCCAGGCAAAACAGGCACACGTGGTGCGGATAAGTCACCGACATCCGTCGGCTACAGAAACCGCAAGCCCTGAAACCGCACGTACACCAGGAGTCGAGGACTCAAAATCGATGTCGATAAAAGTCATCAAACAAGCATTTACAATGCAATGGTCTCGGCAATATTATAGGTAGAGCTATTGGAATTGCTCATTATTTTTGTATCTTTTTTGTATCCCTAAATAAATGGCATTGTCATTTGTATTGGCATTAGCTTTGTTTTTTGCATATGTGATACCTATTGCATTAGCAGAGAGCGAGTGAGGTGGTGAGATAGAGAGAGCGAGTGAGGTATTGAAATAGAGAGCGAGTGAGGTATTGAAATAGAGAGAGTGAGGTATTGAAATAGAGAGTGAGGTAGATAGAGAGTGAGGTAGTGAGATGGAGAGTGAGGTAGTAAAGAGTGAGGTAGTGAGGGAGAGGGATGTTGTGAGGTAGTGAGATATAAGCATAGAGTGATGTTGTGATGTAGTGAGATAGAGAAAGAGATAGTGAAAGAGAGTGAAAGTGAGTTAGTGAGATAGAAAGAGTGAGGTAGCGAGATAGAGAGTGATTGAGGTAGTGAGTTGGAGAAAGAGAGTGACGTGAGGTTGTGAGCTAGAGAGTGAGAGAGTGAGGTAGTGATGTTTTGAGAGAGAAGTTGTGAGATAGTGAGGTAGTGGAGTAGAGAGTTATGTAGTGAGAGATAGGTAGATAGAGAGTGAGGTAGTGAGAGACAGAGAAAGGGAGGTAGTGAAAGAGTGAGGTAGAGGGATGTTCTGAGGTAGTGAGATAGAAACAGTGAGTGAGTTTGTGAGGTAGTGAGATAGAGAGTGAGGTAGTGAGATAGAGAGTGAGGTAGTGAGAGAGAGTGAGGTAGATAGAGTGAGGTAGTGAGACAGAGAGAGTGAGGTAGTGAAAGAGTGAGTTAGTGATGGAGAGTAAATTTTGGTGGTTGTGGGATAGAAACAATGAGTGATGTTGTGACGTAGTGAGATAGAGAAGGATTGAGGTAGTGTAAGAGAGAGTGAAAGTGACTTAGTGAGATAGAAAGAGAGATGTTGTGACGTAGTGAGATAGAGAAGGATTGAGGTAGTGTAAGAGAGAGTGAAAGTGACTTAGTGAGATAGAAAGAGAGATGTTGTTACGTAGTGAGATAGAGAAGGATTGAGGTAGTGTAAGAGAGAGTCAAAGTGACTTAGTGAGATAGAAAGAGAGAGAGAGTTAGTGAGATAGAGAGTGACGTAGTGAGTTGGAGAGAGAGAGTGAGCTAGTGAGATAGAGAGTGAGTCAGCGAGAGAGTGTTGTAGTTATTTTTTGAGTGAGTGACTTGTGTTATAGTTAGGTAGTGAGAGTGATATTGAAATAGAGTGATGTTATGGAGAGAGTTAGTGAGAGAGAGAGTGAGATGGTTTTATAGATATAATTTGAGTAGTGATGTCGTTATTTTTGTTTTGTGGGAGAGTGAAGTAGATATAGAGTGAGGTAGTGAAAGAATGAGGTGGTGAGAGTTGTTGTGCTGTATTGAGATAGAAACAGAGCGATGTTGTGAAGTAGTGAGCTAGAGAGAGAGTGAGGTAGTGTATGAGAGAGTGAAAGTGAGTTAGTGTATTTGAGAGAGAGAGAGTGTCTTGTGCAGCTAATGTACTCTTTGCTGCGAAAACATTACAAAACCTTGTGCCAGCCGTAAGAGCCCAATGAATAACCCCCACAACCCTCGGCTACTCTCGCCCTCTTCTTACGCCACCTGCACTAGTACCGACTAAAGGGGTGCGTTCACAGCCCTCGCTCGCGCCCCCTGACGAGGTGTTCTTACACTACTCCACCCCTATAGAAGTACCGACTGGAGAGTTACACACACACATATGCTCCCATTAATGCCCTCCGAAGAGGTGGGATAGTGTCCACACAGAGACACACTGCTGCCGATGCGATGCCCACGGCTAAAAATGTGCTACACGTTTCAAAGCCAAACTGTAGCTTACTGAAGTGGCTGCTTCAGATAACATTCGCACTCAATGGCCACAACACGCCAAACCTTGCGCATATATAAAATGCGGGCCAAATGCTGTCAATGGCAATTCCCAGGAACTCGAACCCTGCGAGCTCCCAACGATCAATAAAAACGGGCGACACAACCGCACTCAGTTGTAAAATGCGCACTTCCCCAGCCAAAATTCACTCTGCCCCCACACTTAGCTGAAATCGATGTGAGCCTTCGACTGTGCTCGAATGCTCGTGACTCGCCGGTCGTAACCATGTTCCAGAGCCGATCCCCGCGTAGAAGCGCATCGCTGGTGGAAACCATCCCCTGCGCCTAGAATGGAACCTGCAGTCACCGGTAGAAATATGGGACAAAAGGATGCGTGGGCGTCCAATACGCTGCTGGAACGACTGCCGATTCGATTCTCTCTCGCAAATGGAAAAACCTGCAAAGAAGAAAAAACAAAAAGTATACTTAAGGGCCTCCAACGGAGGCCTCCTTACTTGGCGCCGGCTGGGCAACAATGGCGGCCACAAAGCTTACGGCATTTTTCGGATTTGGGGGTGTGTTTTGCTGTGCTGAGTGACGGACGACGTCACTGTCTAAAGAACAGCAAAACTTACGCCCCCAAATCCGAAAAAGACGGGGCTTCTTTGGAGGGACGGCTCTCTCCTCCAATGGCTGGCCTCCATTTTGGAAGCCAGCCAATGGTGGAGAGACAGAGCAGGGAGGCGTGTTCTGAAGCCCTACAAGAGAACATTAATTCTCCGGACCGGAAGCTGCTTCGCAGCTTAACGGTCCCTCGACCTAAAAAGGTTATTTTTTCTTTGAAAGCTGGTATTTCTCTGCAGGTAGATCTTTTAATAAGTATGCCTAATACATGATATTGGAAATTAGCTTCAGTTTTGTGGGTCTGCATGGTCAGGATCTCTCAGTTCTTTCTGACCCTCAAATCTTAGGAGGGAATTATTAACGAGCAGTTAAATAACTTTGAAAGGCTCCTTAAGAAGATCCAAATGGACCACAGGCAACAATTCCTAATTCAATTGAGACACTGCTGAAAGGATTACGCTGACTGCTCAGGTTGCAGGGCTGGGCAGCGCTGACTAGGCCTGGTGAAACTTTTAAAACTCTTCCTCTGGGTACCAGCGGGGGAAGCGTTATGAAAGGCTGAAGGCACAAATTAAACTCTGGCAGCTGCACAACACAAAATTAGATATGAAGTACATGGAAGATGCTAAACTAGCCATTAACCTTTACAATGGGACTTTAAATCCATGCAAATAATTATATCGACACGGAAATCTTACTGGTAGTAAAATTCATGAAACCAGGCCTCGCTTCTCTAAACTTAAATGCCGACTTCCAAACAAATGATGGGCATCACAGCTCTATTATGAGATGTCCTATTAGGGAAGGAGTGTATTTCCATATTTGGATAGCATCCTGGATAAATGTCGTTTGTATGGTGGAAGTTTATCTCAAAATATTCTTGAGTGTCAAATATGAACAGGGTTATCCATTTATAGGCAGTGAAAGGTCTTATGCATATGATCCAATGTAACATTATATAGCACCTCGTATCCTCTTTTGAGACGGTTCTGGCACAACACACGCTGGGGGCCATCTGTATTTCATGAAGGAGGTTGAGGACGCTGCTATTTGATCTCCTCACTGATCTTCTCTAGCTACGACTTGCTACACTGCAATACGATGACGGTGTCAAATGTATCCCATACATTGGCCCTAAACCTGGCTCTTGTGAAGTGTGAACAATGTATTTTTTGTAATCAATCACTGACATTGCCGCCTGTTAAGATACTGGCTGAGGAAATCATTCCAATGACAGATTACAAAAAAGACTTAAATAAATATTTACATATTTTAGATTATGGGCATGGATTATGTCATATGTTAGGTAAAAGATTCCATACCCTAAACTCAAACACACTTTTGTCTCTCAAGCTTATTATGAAGACGAATGTTATAAAACTTAAAGACTTTTTAGATTAATTCGATCGGAGGCACCTGTTCTTAGACACTGGCAAGAGAAAGGGGTCTTTTGAAGGTAGACAAATTTGTAGACTGAGTACCTTGAAGGGTGAATATGTTGAGTATGTTTTGTTCTTTGATATTTTCATCAGGTACAGACAATGTGTATATATTGCCACTGATGGAGAATACCAAAAGTCAATATGGTGAGGAGGGTTTGTTCTAGTTGAAGCTAGCAAACTTGTAGAAGCCAGTCAGACCCCTTCACGGGAGTTTTTTAGTCCTGCTGTGATCCCCTATGGACGAATATGTCACCACTACAGATTAATCTTAGCATTACTCCTCCTCATCTTCAGTATACTGCAGTCAATTATCGGATTGACCCTGCCAACTCTTTGACCCTGTGGAACACCCCGCTTTCCAATAGACAAGTCATTCACCTTAAGAACGAGTATTTGTTCATCACTGCCGAGTATAGCGTATCTCGGGTTAGACTAGCAGAGGTTCAATGTTGCTATAGTCTCTTTACCCATTGTAGAGGTTCAATGTATATCATCATCACTGTGAGTCTGACATTTATCACGCAAATCAAACTCGGGGCCATATAGGCAGACAGCATGTGCGGTGGCTTTAAGGGGCAGAGAGATTCGCTCAGTGGCGTGGCCAGGCTGGACATAACTTATTCATGTCAGCAGCTAATGTATTTCCTCTTTACCATCTCCATTTAGTTCTGTCTGTTTTAGGATCAGAGCTCTGTCAAATACACCACTTTTCACCAGGCTGCAGGCCCGTGGGTCTTAAGACATTCGGTGACATTTTACTGTACCACAGTACCAATCACACTTCAATCCTTTATCGGTGGGATCGGTAACGGTATGAGTGCACCAGAGGCCAAGCATCTTTCACGGACTGCACTCATGTAGGCCGCGGGCCTGTATGTGAAGATTGACTATGTCTGAAGAGTTCGGCAGACCTATGGGAAGGGCACCGACTGAAGGAGAGGACATATCCGCTTCAGCCTGAAACGCAAGCGATTTTTATTTCAGTCACTGTGCAAGAAAGAAGTAGAGGGGCTTCACATGCTTATAATTGCTTATAATGGAAGACGGCGTGCAATCCTCCTGTTGAGTGGAGTAGGTGGCATTACTACCCCTAAAAAGACCCTGGCCGGAGGACAGACTGAAGGACTTACACAGACTTTTCGTTTCACGTAGGTCTATTTCGAATGGTGTTATTTATCCGGTGTTGTGAGGCTATCAGCTGACTGGCTTTCTAGTCCGCTTACTGCAAGCTGCTCTCAATCACCAGAAGGTCACTATAACCAATCAAGATTTTTTTCTTTGCATTCTTTAACTTGTTCTACGTGCCCGGTTATAAATCCAGACCTACAAGTACCAGGATACAAAAGATCTGCTAATTTCTATGTGTGTGACTCAAATGTATGTGCTTGTTTACGATATCGGAGCCTGTAAGTGATCTGTGCAATAACTCCCGAGAGACAGATCCAGTATGTCTTCATATAATACAAGGTGTCCATCAAGTTCTTCACATGTCTATCAGAGAATATCCATATGGAGCCGTTCTGCCTGGGGACATTTTCAAATAAGCGTTTTGCCCGCTCCCCAAATGGGCCTGGTAAACAAGTGCCTGTCCCACAGCGAATTCAATGAGAATCCGGCAAAAATCCCGAACGGCCCCACAGATGCGCCTGTCACCTTCTCATCTGACCCTGGTAAACCAAAGAACCCCACACTCGACAATCTGTCAGACTCCCGGGCTGACTGTCACTACAATGGTCCTCTGTCAGACCCGAATAAAAACAAAAAAATAAAAACAGACAATTTCTCTGTTACTTCCTACACGTCCCTGACCCCAGACACCTGTCAGTTCAGCAGCCTTCCCCTCCCTCGCCCCCTCTGTGCGCTGCCTCGTCATGCCCTCGCGTCTCACCGAGAGAGTGGTCCTCCTTTTAAACATCCACTTCATGGTGCGGGTAGGACAGCGAGAGACCGCAGATGTTCTGGCTCTGACAGCAACGACAACAACAACACCACCGACGGGCCCAGCTTCCTCTGACGTCAGCTGAAGCGGAGGGGGCGGGCTTCCGCCGCGTCACTGCCAGCAGCAGCCAGCCGGGCGGTGCCTAGCCTGTCCGAATGCTACCCACTGTGACCCGAATAAAAACAAAAAATAAAAACAGACAATTTCTCTGTTACTTCCTACACGTCCCTGACCCCAGACACCTGTCAGTTCAGCAGCCTTCCCCTCCCTCGCCCCCTCTCGTGCGCTGCCTCGTCATGCCCTCGCGTCTCACCGAGAGAGTGGTCCTCCTTAAACATCCACTTCATGGTGCGGGTGGGACAGCGAGAGACCGCAGATGTTCTGGCTCTGACAGCAACGACAACAACAACACCGACGGGCCCAGCTTCCTCTGACGTCAGCTGAAGCGGAGGGGGCGGGCTTCCGCCGCGTCACTGCCAGCAGCAGCCAGCCGGGCGGTGCCTAGCCTGTCCGATTGCTACCCACTGTGCCAGTGGGTGCGGCTTAGAGTGGGGGTGGCCACGAAAACATAAAGCACAGGGATGGGAAAGCGAATGCAAGGACGGAGGAGGGAGTGGTCAGCGGGGGACGAGACAAAAAGTAGTAGACGCAGGCTAGACGGCTGGAAAAATGGCGGACTCGAGCTTCCGATATTTTTCGGATTTGGGGGCGTGGTTCTGCTGTCCTGAGTGACAGACTACGTCACGAGCTAAAGAACAGCAAAAATGACGCCCCCAAATCCGAAAAAGACGGAGCCTATTTGGAGAGACGGCTCTCTCCTCCAATGGCTGGCCTCAGTTTAGGAAGCCAGCCAATGGAGGGAGAGCCAAAAAGAGGGAGGGACCAATAGTCCCACTAAGTAACATTAATTCTCGGACTTCCTGTCTGCCTTCGGCAGACAGGATATTACCTCGACCTAAAAATGACTGGAGGTACCGCTCTCTCCAGATCTGCGCTGGCTGGTACGGAAAAAGTAAGAATCGATGTCAGCGCGCATGGGAGGCGTCTAAGTAGCTACCGTGTCGCCATACCGGCGACCACAACGCCAACAACGCCGACCGACGTCATCTTCCGAAGCGCAGGGGTACTGCTGACGAAAAACTTTACGGATCCAGTCTGACACCTGGGGGTAATGCTAAGGTAAGGAATATATAACTAACTGTTTTTCAGATTTACTGTTATTAACAGTACCATTTCTGGTGAATGAAATGGTAGCTCTACTATTTTACCATCAAGCATAGGGGCAGGAATACATAATAACCTTCCCTAGTTAACATCAATCATTTTAACCGATTTTAGGAATTGAGAGGGCACGCGAGCAGTTCTAGCACTATGGCTGATCTTCTAGCCACAGTGGACAAATCTGGTCACATCTCAATTTTGCCCTCACAAGATTATTTCATTTTTTTCTGTGTTTCTAAACTTACCAAGTTAGAACTGCTAGAGGCTATGTAGGAGTGTTTGGGGCTCACCTGTGGGTGAAGAAAATCTACATAGACCCTTTTTTATTATACAAAAGTTCAACTTGGCCTGCCTTGGATAAGCACGGAAGGCAATCTTCACTCTAAACCCGATACCCCATGGGAACGAAAAGGG